>NC_091432.1:149079470-149156970 GCF_964237555.1 Oryctolagus cuniculus | reverse complement strand
TTATATGCAAATACTATGTCATTTAATGCAAAGGACTTCGGTATCTGCTGATTTTGGTATGTGTAAGAGGTTGTGGACACAATGTGCACAGATACTGAGGAAGACGCTACTTGCTTGAGACTTTAAAGGACTCCGGCATCAGGCACCTGGGGAGGATTCAGAAAGGCCTTTTCTTCTAGATGGAGAAGCACAGTTATTTCCTTGATTCTGTTTTCTCAACATCTCGGGCTATGCTGACTCCTTTCACATTTGAAACACCTTAGTGACAACATCTCCCTTTCCCCACCCTCCCAAAAGGAGGAAAAATTGTCAAAACTCATCTTGGGCTCTGAGAACTGGTGGGCCTTACTCCTGCAGCTTGATTGCTGAGCCATACTTCTATTAAATAAAATTCACAGGAGGCCACTGTTTTGGTCTAAGCTCCTGTTCTAGGCACAATAGACCAGGGTAAAAATCAAAATGGGGTCACTCATGCTAAAGGTACACATGACAAGAACAACATTAAGTTATAATCTGACCTTTCAGGAGAGCAGGGGAGGGAAAGGTGAGGAAGAGGAGTGTGAGAGAGAAACCAATTTTTTCAAACAGCTCAGTTTAATCGGTAATATAGTGAATTTCCCTCCACCAAAATCCTTATCAAAAATAGGCTGGTGACCTAAATTAATCAATCCGTTATTTTTCCCTTGTCTGTCATCCTGTCCCCAGAACCTTAAAAGGAAGGTAACTGAAATAATCTACTTTTTGTTTTTTGTCTCTGCTTTATTCAGCCCTCCTCTGTCTATACTTCTGCTTGACGCATCAGAACACTAGAATCAAAAATAGAACCAATGAAAATCTTTTCTAAAGATTTATTTTATTTATTTGAAAGAGTTACAGAGAGAGGGAGAGAAAGATCTTCTATCAGCTGGTTCACTCCCCAAATGACCTCAAAGGCCAGAGCTAAAGCCAGGAGCCAGGATCTTCTTCCAGGTCTTCCAGGCAGGTGCAGGGACCCAAGGACTTGGATCATCTTCTGCTTTCCCAGGCCATAGCAGAGAGCTGGATCTCTAGTGGAGCATCCAGGACTCAAACATTCACCCATATGGGATGCTGGCACCACAGGCCAGGGCTTTAACCCACTGTGCCACAGTGCTGGCTCTATGGAAATCTTTAAACTCTAATGTTGGCATTTTATGTCTTGACACTTTAAACTACTAATTCACAGGGATCCTCTTTCTAAGGGTCACTACCAACACCTTGCACCTCCCCCACCTCTGCCATTCCCCCCAAAAAAAAGGTCAAAAGCAAAAAATTTCCATTGAGTGGGTAAACTTCAGTTACCTGATGACATTGATTGTCAGCTTACAAAGTAAAAAGTAAGCTCCTTTCTCCAGGCATTAAAAAAAAACAAACATTATGGGGCTGGCACTGTAGTACAGTAGGTTAATCCTCCTCCTGTGATGCCAGTACCCATATGGGCGCCAGTTCTAGTCCCAGCTGCCCATCTTCCAATCCAGCTCTCTGCTATGGCCTGGGAAAGCAATAGAAGATGGCCCAAGTTCTTGAGCCCCTGCACCCATGTGGGAGACCTGAAAGAAGCTCCTGGCTTCTGGCTTTGGATCAGCCCAGCTCCAGCCAACGCGGCCATTTGGGGAGTGAACCAGTGGAGGGAAGACCTCTCTCTCTGTCTCTCACTCTCACTGTCTGTAACTCTACCTCTCGAATAAATAAATAAAATCTTATAAAAAAGTGGTGTTTTTTTTTCAAATGTTAATTGCCTGGGGCCGGAGGTGTGTCATAGCTGGGAAAGCCACTGCCTGCGGTGCTGGCATTCCATATGGGTGCTAGTTCAAGTCCCAGCTGCTCCACTTCCGATCCAGCTCTCTGCTATGGCTTGGGAAAGCAATAGAAGATGGCCCAAGTCCTTGGTTCCTGTACCTGCCTAGGAGACCTGGAAGAAACTACTGGCTCCTAGCTTCAGATTGGCCCAGATCTGGCCATTGCAGCCACTTGGAGAGTCAACCAGCAGATGCAGGACCTCTCTCTCTCTCTTTCTCTGCCTCTCTGTAACCCTGCCTTTCAAATAAATAAATAAATCTTTTTAAAAAATGTTAATTGCTCTGATTGCCGTCGCAGTCACAGAGGAACTGGCTGTGGTGAACTGTGCTAAGTCCCTCAGGTACAAAACACCTGCTGTGCTGGGAATTCAAGGAGCTCATCCTAGTTGTGGGCTACAGACAGCAAGAGAGAAACAAAGACGGGGAGACTGAAGACTGGGACAAGAAGGGTTAAAGAACTGCTCTTCACTGGTTTGTGGGGAGCTGCATCTGTGCAACCCTCAACCTTTGCAGTTGTATTAGCATTTAGGAGATGGTCTCCCCCCAACACCCACACACCCCCATGAGGAAGTTTGCCCCCTGAGACCTTTCACTTGGCCTTTCTCTGCTAATTCTAGCAATGTGCAATAAGACTTTCCACCAAGGGGCGGCCAGAGGTGGAACAGCCAAGTAAAAATTTCATTTCCCAACCAAGGGAACATTTCAATTTCTAGGAAATCAATTGAGCTTCTATTAAAAACAATGACACATCTCTGTGCTTTCGGCAAATAGGCTGCTTCCTGTGGAAGGCAGAAAGCCGCCCTCCCTGGAGCCTCCAGATGAGCCTTGATTTATTCCTCCTGCACCAGGAATCATGTGAGCTGAAAGGTCAGGCAGTTAAAGATTTATGCTTTGTTTTATAAGATTGCTCAGAGAGAGGACTCTTTTCCCTCCCTTGTTTATTTTTTATCCTCCCCCAGCCTGTCGTCCATTTTTCTGCCCAAACTAGACCACAGAGAGGGAAATGGAAAAATGCCTTGTAACATGAGCCCAGGAGCTTGCTGTGTCCCCAGATGGCAAGATGTGTGAGCCAATGAGGGCAACTGCCTGAGGCCAGGCACCACAGCCACCCAGAGAGGGGCACGTGTATGTGTGTGCCTGGTAAATCTTTTTTAACCTCAGTTCTGAACTAGGATTTATTTGTTTTTCTAGGCAGACAGATCTGGCCCTCTCTCTGGGCCCTACAAAATGATCTGTCACTGTCTACCCCAATAACCTACTGCAGTCTGTAATAAAGCCAGCTCGTCAAATCTAGCCAAAGCTTCTTAGATCATGTTAGGTCTTTTCATTTATTAGATTCCTATCTTGGGCCACCCAGACATTGGGCTTTTCTCTAAAGTACATTCCTATCTCCAGACCTTTGTCTGAATTGAGCCTCATGGAGGATAAAGACCACATGCATTGATGGCTGGCTTGCCCTGTGTGCACATCAGGACAACTCTTTCACAACCTGGCATGTGAGAAGGCAGAATCCATGGTATGTAAGAGCTTATGAGTTTTTAGCACAGTGTATCTTATCAACCTCATGTGCTGCTCCCCAAGCCTGTCTCTTTGATTACTGTTTTTATAACAGTATCATTATGACCCTGTGAACAGGGCTAGACGTCCAGCATGTTTTGACTTTGTTTCTTCCTTCTCATGTTCAGTCTCACTTATCACTGATTGAATGTCACCATGGCCCCAGCCTCACCACAGTTCCCCTTCACCTCTACTTGGATGAATGTAATAGCCTCAGAACTGACCTTGCGCTTAGATCTCTATCCCTCCTCCACAGGTCACACATATTAACACGGCAGCCCTCTCTAGAAAGCACCAATAACTCATCCATCCTGCTAGAAAATAAAGTCCTGGTGCCTTAGAATGGCATCCCCATCATTGTCCGGAGCCATTTGCTGTCTGCTCACCTCACATATATACCCAATGTGCTTACCCCAATGCCCCTGCACCACAAATTTCCCTATCTCCATACATTTTTGCAGTGTTTCTCTCTACCTAGAATGCTCATTCCCCCCTCGTAACTTATGAAAACAACAATAGCCACTCTTCTTCCAGAGTCTACCTGAAATGCCATCTTCTCCATGAAGCGTCCCTGAACACCCTCCAGGAGAATGAATCTCCCCTCTTTCCTTTTGTCAGTGACCTCTTTATTCATTCTGCTGGAAAGGTACACACACCTCTGCATTAGAGCAAGTTGCCAGCTTTTCTCATTTACTCCATGCCAGACCATGAACTGTTCAGAATCTGAACATATCTCATATATGCCTCTACCTCAACAATGGGCTCAGCGGCTGAACAATGACACAAGTCCTCTGGTCAGTGGCAGGACCATGACAAATAATTTAATGAATGTCCTGAAGGCATTTGGCTCTGCAAAAGATCACTTGGGAAGAATTATGTGGATATAACTCATAGTATTTTCTGAAGACTTAATCTAAATCAGACTTGGGCGCATATGTATAGATTGAGTGTGTCCCTCTCTATAGCCTTCTAATCTTATAATATTTAAATACTATATCAAAACTTATAATTGCTGATACTTGCAATGCTCTTGTAGAGCTTTTCCAACTTCGACTCCCTGGCACTCTCTGCGTATTCTCTTGGTGAGAGTCTTCTTAGTTCTTTTAGGGGTTTTCCAGTCTTTCCATGGATTCATTCTGCTGAGAGTGTCAAACAAAGCTCAGTGGCCTATTCTGCTAAGGTAGTAGCATGTGCCTCCCTCCAACTAGAAGATTCCCTCCTAGAATTTTGAATTTTGAGCCCTGGAGTAAGAAGATATAAATGCAGTGAGGTTCATTCAGTTGAATGGAGTATGCAGAGCTTTTTGAAAACTTCTCGTTACTAATTACAAGGAACTGTTCTTGTGCTTTGTTTCTCAGCCAAGTTCGGCAGAATTCCTGTTAATTCTTTGAAGAACACAAAATCCTGTCAATCCTCACGTGTGTGTTTTATTTTGTTTTGATTTTTTGTTCAAGTAATTCAGGTTGGGTTTTAATGGCTCGTCAAATTAAAGTGCAATAGCGTCCTCTAACAACAGTCTATTAAACCTGTTCACTAAAGTCTGGATGTTAAGTATATTATGTCAAACTTATTGGTTGCATTCAGATTGGTAAGAAAATGTATTATTTATAGGAACTGTTGTCTATAATACAATTTTTATTGTAGCCAAAACAGTTCCCTAAACATTACTTAATTTGAAGACAAATAATAAAAATGTACACATAAAATTTTTATTGCAATTCTTCCACCACCAAAGAAATCAGCATGAGCAGGCTGGTGCATATTCTATTATTAATAATGCTGTATATAGAAGTTCTATACCATTGACTCACTTAACCTTTCCCATATAAGTATGTTGTTCCCCTCTATCACCCTGGCAATGTTATTAAACTTTGGAAGTGAGACGTATGAATGCATGAAACATCCCATTTATTTTTAAAAATTATGAACAGATTAGAAAAAGATACAATTCTGCAATACCGTGAGGTTCCAGATGACAGCAGCTCAGCAAAAGCCTTATCAACCACAATGCAAATCTATTCCGTGGTGACCTCATTCCTTCTCAGAACAGAAACTCCTCCCACACATCCTCAGATCTCTCTCCAAAGGGGAAGCATGTAAACCACTCTTTATTTTATGCCTGAAAATATGCACTTTATTTGCATAAACATTTCTCAATAAAATGATCATCGGGTAGAACACGTTGTTAAGGAAACCGAAAAAAAAAAAAAAAAAAAAGAACCTTCGTGTTCCATTTTTTCCAATTATGATCCAGTTCTGAGCTTTCACTCTTGTCCCAAGAATGCATCCTCTGCAACATGGAGTTTCTTATGTAGCTTTGTGATTTCTTATTGATTCTGTGAGTATTCATTGACTTAAAGTATGATCTATTTCTTTTTTAAAAGTTTTATTTATTTAATTGAATGGCAGAGTTACAGAGAAGCAGAAGGGGAGAGAGAGAGAGAGAGAGAGAGAGAGACCCTCCATCTGCTGGTTCACTCCCCAAATGGCAGCAACTGCCAAAGCTGGGCCTGACTGCAGCCAGAAGCCAGGAGCCTCTTCCAGGCCTCCCATGCAAGTACAGGGGCCCAAGGACTTGGCCCTTCATCTACTGCTTTCCCAGGCCATAGCAGAGAGTGGGATCAGAAGAGAGTAGCTGAGACTTGAACTGGCACCCATGTGGGATAGTTCAAATCTAGGTACCATTACAAACTAAATATATAACTGTAGTAAAAATACTAAAATTCTCTGTGCATCAGTTTTCTCAGCTGTAAAATGGGCCTAATAAGTATATTGGTCTGACAGGAATGTTATATTAAATAATATGTATAAAGCTTGGAACATATTGACTAGTAACTAGTAAGCCCCCAGTGAGTGTTGATTTTGATGAGAATAAGGATGATGATGAGACAGTGCTAATGATTTTGTGATAATGTTTTCATTCCAGTGGACCCATTTAGGAGGCAGATAGAGAAATGATGGCCTGCACTTTGAGGAATATATTCTTAATCATCTTTGCACTGTGAAAGATGGAAAAATAGACAATAATAAAATGATAGAAGTCATTCTCCAACCTGTAGTAAATATCACAGTTTTTTGAAAAGCTTTCCACAGCAGGGAACATGGTGCCTCGATGATGGGAAATTTTCTCTAACGTAAATCAGGTATCCTGAACTAAACTAAGTCAGACCCTTCAGCCTACTCCAGAACATCTTTTAACTTTTCAGTACACGTCCTTGGCAAAGTATTCCCATCAATTTTAATGTTTATATATTGATGTTCTATTTCACTGTGCTCCAAGGATAAGGAATATATATTAAAATTAGGGTCAACAGTCCCCTTTGGACATTGTTTCCCAGGTGAATAGATTCAAATTCAAATAAAGAGAAGCACACGAGAAAAGGAGGCCTAAGGCCTGGGCTGTAATCCAAACTTTACTCCTTAAGTGAGATTTAGTCCAAACTTTCTGAACTTAAATAAATTCCTTAATTGAGGGGGAGACCTCAGTACTTGCAAATGATGTGTCAAATGTAATTAAGCTTGTACATGTTTCTTTCAGTTCTACAGTGAAATCAAAAGAATGATTGTACTTCCCACTTTAAGGTAGTTGTGCTATTCTTGGTCTGCTTACCAAAATCTGAGAGTGATACCTTACTTCTGAATCAGCTCCAGAATGGTAATATTTTAAAGGAATTTTCCATTAATGTGAAGGAAACAACCTGCTTAAAGTCAACTCTAGAAAACTGGATGTATGAACAGAAAAACTAGACCATTCAACCATTCAACTGAAGCTTTCTCCCCCTTTTTATGAAAGAAATTTTAAAGATTCTTACATCTTCTGAATGCCAACCTGCAAACTGGATTGGAGACCAGATGTAGAAACAGCATGATTCTAAAGGAAAGTTTATGGAAAGAAAAAGGAAAAAGAAGGCAGGGTATAGAAGGCCAGGAAATCTTAAAGTAAAATAATCTGTCTCTTAGTAAGGTTTATTCCATGTATTAGCAACCTTGGCATCACTTTAGAGCTAGTTTGAAATGCATATATTCAGGACCTGCCCTGACCTACTGATTGGATGATGTTAGTGCACTGTGCAGGTTCTTTTCACCTGTAAGTATACTCATTCCCTAGCTGCCCTCAGTGATGGCTGTAACTCACAGCTACCCTTTTGTCTGGAAAATTACATTTAGACAACTGGAAGCTTCCCCACCTGGAAGGCTACACAATACCTACTCGCACCACCACACCCACAAACTTCAGCCAATGACTGACTTCTTCAGAGGAAAAGAGACTTGTCCTTCACCTCAGGATGAAACTGTTGCATTTTGTATCCCGAAGATTGCCCATAGGTTCAGATTAAATCTAGTTTTCAGTAGAGGTAGAAGTCACAAACAAATTATATGCTCTGCTCTAGCTGGCTTCCCTGAATCCTTTTTTCCTGAGAACATCCTCTTGCCTCCAGTAAATCACTTGACTAAGAATCCCCATCTCGGGCTCTGCTTTTAAGGAACTATCGCACTATGCGAGCCCAAAGTCCAAGACGATTCACACTTAACATTCATTAATTTTAAAGAAAACTACCCCAAAAGTCCGATTGAGAGAGGCATGTGCCTTTAGTGATGGAAGGGAGTAATGATGGCAGGTCGGTCCAGAGTATTGCAACCACTTCACAGAACACACATGTTAAATAGTAAGGAAGGGAACAAGCACAACTGGTTCATTGTCACAACAGCTGGATGTATTCTACAAGCCACAGATGTATTAGGCTTCCATTGTCCTTTCCTACCAGAGTCTACTTAAGATGCTTACCCTTCATGGGTAGGACAGGGGAGGTCTTAGCCTATAGGCCACTCCAGGGCATAGAAAATTCTCTCTCTTTTTTTAAAGATTTATTTATTTATTTGAAAGACAGAGCTCCAGAGAGGCAGAGGCAGAGAGGGAGAGAGGGAGAGAAATCTTCCATCTGCTTGTTCACTCCCCATATGGCTGCAATGGCTAGAGCTGTGCCGATGCGAAGCCAGAAGCAAGGAGCTTCTTCTGCTTCTCCCACATGGGTGCAGGGGCCAAAGGACTTGGGCCATCTTCCACTGCTTTCCAAGGCCACAGCAGAGAGCTGGATCAGAAATGGAGCAGCGCCATATGGGATGCTGGTACTGCAGGCGGCGGCTTTATCTGCTACACCATAGCACCAGCCCCTAGAGTAATCTTTTTCTTGGGGGAAAGGCAGCATTATTAATCTTCCCTACAGGAACTCAAAGTCTGTTTGCATGAGAAGTTAACCTAAGAAGCAAAATCTACAGTTGAAATATTCTGGGTCCAATTTCTAGTTGGATCACTCATGGTGGGTGAGGTACTGATAGTCTCTAGGATACTGCAGCATGCAACTATTGAGACTTTCATTTTAGGTGAATAGGATGGGACACAGTAATAAGGGACAAACCAACTGTAGTAAGTTATCAGGTTTTCACGAAATATGGAAAGTAGCAACAATGAAGACTGAAATTGAATGACTGTTGCTAAGTGCCATTGATTTATTGAAGAAAATGATGGGGTTAGACCTTTTAATAGCTTAAAGCAATGCATGTATGTCAGAGGTCTCCTCGGCAGTACTTAAAAAGACTCCCATCTTAGAAATCCAGAGGTCAGAAACAGCTGAAGGTTAGGGACAGGGCTTAAGAGTAACATTCTTAAAACAACAGATAATTTTTGACCTATCTTCTATAACAACACAAGTTGCTGACAGGAAAAGAATGGAATATTTATATTTGAGATGCTGATGTGTGGGTAAATATATCTGTGAACTTTGATTTCTCAGCAGAAGCAGCCCACTCATTTTTGGAAGAGAGATCATCCCTACTTTGTCTGACAGTATACGGGTCCCAGATAAGGCAGGTGCCAAACAAGACAATGAATGACTTTCTCAGAATCTTCCCTTTCCTCACTGCCTTAGCCCGATGTCCTTGATGTAGTCAGATCTCAGCATAGCCTCAGCACAGTCTGGGGAAGTACTGAGTCTGTTAAGGAATAAGAGGATTAGTTGATGAAGTTGCTGCAGGACCTGGAAAGCATCATTGGCAAGAACCAGGAGAATATGTCTGGGAACGAATCTTGAGGTTGCTGGATTAAGAAGAGTAGAATATAAATCTGGATAAAGGAGAGTTTACAACATGAGGAAACTCACAATGCAGGATTTAATTCCCTGGCAAGAGCAGTAAGTGATGGCTCTAAAACAATGCTGAGATGATTCTTGGAAGCTTAGAAAATGCAAAAACTGACATTAAATCAAATAGAAATGGCAGAACTTCCATGGACAACTATAAGAAAGAGCTTAAATGCTTATAGGATTGAACATGCTAGAATAGATCTACTATATATGTAACACTGAAAAACCCAAAAGCTGGTCATAGTCCTCTTGTGAGCATGCCATTTATGAAGGCACTAGGAATCAGAACACATCAGCACCAATGCAAAGCTCAGTAGTGCCTGTTCTTTGTGAGCTGATTTTCTTGCAGGACAGATGCTATTATAGAACTGGGTTACTTAAAGGAGATGAGGATGACAGGATCTTCAAATAGTAGGGCTAGAAAAGCAGAATTGCAGTCAGTATGATATGACTTGCAATGATCTAAAAATATGAGTCATTGGGGCCGATGCTGTGGCTCACTTGGTTAATCCTCCACCTGCGGCGCCGGCATCCCATATGGGCCCTGGTTTGAGTCCCGGCTGCTCCTCTTCCAGTCCAGCTCTCTGCTGTGGCCCGGGAAGGCAGTAGAGGATGGGCCAAGTCCTTGGACCCCTGCACCCGCATGGGAGACCAGGAAGAAGAACCTGGCTCCTGGCTTCGGATCGGCGCAGCACCTGCTGTAGCAACCGTTTGAGAGGGTGAACCAACAGAAGAAAGACCTTTCTCTGTGTGTGTGTCTCTCTCTCTCACTGTCTAACTCTATCTGTCAAATAAATAAATAAAAAAAAAAAGATGAGTCATAGCACATGGTTTTCCTAGAGGCAAAATATATAGGTGACCAACAAGGGAACTACTAGAAATACAAACACATACACATACATACTCAAATGTATCTCCAAAGTAAACCAAGAATAAATGAGTATATGGCAGAAGTTTCCTCCCCAGAGAAAAGGAAGGAATTTTCACCCAGCTTCTAGACAATCCCTAGCTCTTAAATGCAGAACCCATTGACTCAAGGAGCAATCAGGTCTAGATGATGAAGATTCCAGTGATACCTACAGCCATTCCTTTCCAAGTTACTTCTATAACAGCATGCTTGAAAACTGGGAATACCCCAATCTTTCAAAGCCTGTTAGAAATAGGGTCCAAGTTTAATCTGATACTGGGAGATCCAAAGGACCAATTTCCCCCTCTCCCCGTTAGAGTACAAGTATAATGGGTCAGGTAATAAACCGAGTCCTGGCCCAGGTTTGACTCACAATGCGGCAGCTAGGTCTGTGGATCTACTTTGTTGTCATTCCATTGGTCCCTAAATGAGTAATTCAAGGGATATATTTAGCAGTTGGCAAAACTTCACAATGGTTCCTTGACTTATTGAGTAGGGGCAATTATAATAGGGAAGCCAAGTTGGAGCCCACAAAACTATTGCCACCTCCTCAGCAATTATAGTCAATAAAAAACAATTCATCAAAGTTCAATAATAGAACAAATGCTTCACTTTAAGATTTAAAACCTTCACAGTTATTATTCCACAATACATTGCAATCTGAAAAAAAATGATGGGACCTGTTGTACTAAATGTGGTTACCTCACTGGGGAAGACTAACAGAGCCTCAGGCACATCATATGTGAACACTGAACTGGCAAACCACGCCATAACCCCCCGCTCCCCTCAAAAAAATAGATCAGGGACGTATATATTCACATAGGATGTATATTCATTGTCATGCTTGAAGATTATGCTAATTAACATTTATCATCCAAAAGTATTAAGTAGAACAAACAAAAAAACACCAAAAAAAAAAAAAACAAAAAAAATACTAAAAGGGATAACATATTAAGTTGTTCATCAACAGTCAGGGTGAGGGCTGATCAAGTCACCATTTCTCATAGTGTTCATTTCACTTTAACAGGTTTCCTTTTTGGTGCTCAGTTAGTTGTCACCTATCAGGGAGAACATGTGGTATTTATCCCTTTGGGATTGGCTTATTTCACTCAGCATAATGTTTTCCAAATTCCTAACAGGGATCACTTTTCAGTTAAAATTTAAACATTCTGTCATAAGATAGATTGTAGGGACCAAGATTATATTTTGTTTTTGATTAATGGAATGATTCAAAAATGACATCCACTGTGGATTCTTTGAAAATGTATTTGAGAGTGGGAAACACCTAACATTTCCTACCACCAAGAATGCAACAAAATCCTTGGAAGTCTTCTTGAATATTTTAGGCAGTATTTTCTACATCTGGGAATACTGACGCAATGTATTTATCAGGCTTTATTGAAGGCTGTTAGCTTTGATTGGTGCCCAGGAAAAGAATGTGCTCTACAGAAGTTCAACATATAGTTGTAGAAGGGCTGGCTTTTGATTCCTATGATTCAGCAGATTCCATGATACTAGAGGTATCTGTGATAAAAAACAGAGACTGTGTGGAGACCTTGGCAAGACCCAAAGGATAGTCCCAGCATAAACCTGTATGATTTGGAAGCAAAACCATGCTACCCACAGCAAAGTACTATACACCATCCACAAAACAGGCCCTGGGGTGCACATTTGGCATAGTAGGAAAGATGCCACTTGGTATGCCTGCATTCCATATCAGAAAAATGGATTTGAGTCTGAGCTCTGCTCCCAATTCCAACTTCTTGCTATGCACACCCTGGGAGGCAACAGTTGATGTGCCAAGCAATTGGATCCCTATGGAATATCCATATCCTATGGGAGACCTGTACTGAGTTCCCAATCCCAGGTATCTGGAGAGTGAACTGTCAAAGTATCTCTCTCTCTCTCTCTCTCTGAAAGACTGAAACGACTAAGGTGGCTCAGCACACACAAATGAAGGTGTAACGAGACACAACACTTCTAAGAATCTGCTGCCTAGAAAGGAAGAAGGCCAGTTTTAGTATTTTCAATGGCTAGACAGGACAAACAGGACTCACATAAAATAATTTCTCCCTGTCAAATACTTCTGGCAAAAAAGTGTTCTGCCTCTGCAGTAGCAGCACCCCAATAATCCCAAAGTTTTCAGTGGAAATCAAGTATCCAATGAGAAGGGGACTTAAGTGTGAATGAACCCTCTCCCAAGTGTTCCCTTCTTTAAGGGGAAAAAAAGGTTACAAAAAGACCACGTAACATCCCCATTCAGAACTGATAACTACTACCAAACCCCACTCTGCTTATCATCATGGGAAATGAAGAAAACCTGAAAACCAAGTATGGTTTGAAGGATTCTCTCAGACGTACTTAACTAGAGAAGCCAAATGAGACCGATTGCTTTTGGCCTATCCCTACTGAAAGAGGAAATCTGAGCAATGCCTGCAAATACCTAACTCTGAACATAAAAGGGTAACCAAAATAACAGTATTTTCTCTCTTGAGGACAAGGCTTCCAAACCTCAGCAGGTTTTAAATTTTAGGCCACAGAATTCCTTACTTGGATGGATGGGAGTGACTGTGAACTGTGGGACACCCAACAGCAGCCTGGCCTCTGCTCACTCAATGCCAGTCCCACCCTGACAACTGCAGTTACCACTGGGTAGTGCCAAGAGTCTCTGGCGAAAGCAGTGCCAGGTTTGAGACCATGGCTCCAGCATAATGGCTCCTAAACTCTTTTGTTTAGGTTCTGGTTCCCTCGTTGGATCACGAAAAGCTTTGGATTATGCTCCCAATGAAAAAGGCAGACTATTGTGCATATAAATTCAAGCATTATGTGGATCCTCTAAATCCCAGGCAAGAACTCACATCTCACTTCCACTTCAGGTAAGTACTCAAAAGTTCACGGTCCCTGGATGTTGCCCTGAAGGTACCACGCCTGCCTTAGTAACCTCACAGTCAGGAATGCAAAACTATCTTGAGTCCTGTAGCCATAAGGCAATGAATCAATAGTAGACTTTGCTCTAAAAGATAGAGCAGGATGCATCCACTAACCTCATGTGGTTGTTTACAACTGAAAAATAACCAAATGAGACTGCTATTGTCAGTGTATACAGAACACAGCAGCTAACTATCCTGGTACATTTAAAACAAACAGAAGGATAAAAAAGGGTCAGGTAGGTATTACCAGTGCTTCAAAACGTGAGCCCTGAAGTCAGACTGCGTGACCTTAATTCCTCACTCTGCAACCTACCAGCTGTACAACTCAGGGAAAATGTCTTAGTTTCTCTTTATATTCCTTTCTTTTTTAATTAAATTTATTTGAGGGGCCTGCACTGTGGTATAGCAGTTAAAGCAGCTGCCTGCAGTGCTGGCATCCCATATAGGTGCTAGTTCAAGTCCCAGCTGCTTCTCTTCCTATCCAGCTCTTTGCTATGGCCTGGGAAGGCAGTAGAAGATGGCCTAGGCACTCATGTGGGAGACCTGGAAGAAGCTCCTGGCTCCTGGCTTTGGATTGGTGCAGCTCCGGCCATAGCGGCCAAAGAACAGTGACCCAGTGGATGGAAGACTCATTCTCTCTCTCTCTCTCTCTCTCTCCCCCTCAAATAAATAACATTTGTAAAATATATAAGTCCTTGAACACTACTGAGTCCTTGCAGGCATAAGCATCTGACATCGAAAATTAATTAACTATATAGTTAGAACTCTTCATGATAAATTGAACACTTTTAAATCTACCAAATCATAATATTGAACAGTTCTAGTAGTGATCCATAGTAAAATGCATGTGGTACATACAGAATGAAGCTGAAACTGGTCTAGATGGCACAAATAAGGTGCTGACCAGCTTGCTTAGAACCGATGTGTCTCTTCAGCTCACATTTCAATCTCATGGTCATTTTGTATGATTAACTGATGAACAAGGAAAAATATCAAGCTTGGTCACAGTTGGATCTATTTAGTAAGTAGATACAAGTGAAAACTGTACTGTAGCTGTACCACAGCCACACACAAGGGCAATCCTGTAAGAGGGAGTTGAGAGAAATCTTCTCATAGGACACAGCTTCAGATAGCACATGGAATATACACAATGGAAGAAGGTGAGAGTACACAGACTCATGAGACAGGAGAAATGGCTTCTCTTGTCAGTATATAGCTTGGGAAAAATTGGCTTAGAACATTTAAGACAAAGAGGTCTGAGGAAGTAGCAGCTGAGTGGACCTTTGAGACTAAGGATGAGGTTGTTTGTCCCCCAGGTGATTGCCAGCTAGGGAGCATCCACTAAGAAGGACAGCTTGGCCAGTAAGTGTCTTCTGACCTTTGTCTGTGACCACCCAGTGCTGCCATTCATAAAGAGAGTGGCTATGGTAGCTGAGTTGGGGGCTATATGTGACCCTGATAGCATGGTCTCCCTCTCACTAATGCTGATCTGGCTCCTATCCCTCTTGAACATCCTACTGGACAGAACAAGGGGAAAATACTGAGTTCTTAGAGTACTATCCCTCAAAAAAACCAAGGAGTCACTTGTAGTAAATTGGTGTTATTCACTTCTTTCACCTGGAGAGAAGTAATTCATCACTGACTAGATCAACATATATTCCAGGTGTGGCTTTGACTTGTCCATATTCCTTATCTACCATTATTATCCAAGGACAGACAGAATGTTTGATCCCTGAAAGTTGAATCAAACAACCACATTTCACCTAAAGAATTACTTTAAATCAACTACAGCAGTAGGCATTGTGGTCTGTCCTCTTCTTAGAAGTTTCCTCCCAAGTAGCATCCAAAGTCTTAAAGAAGTTGTCTTGGAAGGCATAAACTAAATATATGAAGGAAGTGATGAGATACAGGAAATTGACAGTAGTGGGTGCTAGTGGTTCCCCATCCAGATTACCTCTACTAGGCACTGTACATGTGAACGTTGGTTTATAACAACTCATGCCTGTCCTTATCATGAGAAAAGTACTTTTGACCAAACAGAAGATGCTTTGAGTACTAGATAGAAGTGGGTAAAAAAAGGCTAGTCTGGAAATGGGTAAAAAAGGCTGTCTTCTTTTTCTTATGGTGAAAAAACATATATTTAGAATTAGCCAGCTGGACTCAGTTCAGAGGATCCCAATTTTGTTGGCAAAGTCCAGAGCATCATAGTCAGGAGCCAGCGCACATACGCCTTCTTCTCTCCGTCAGGTCTGATTAGGGTGTTGACTTTGGCCACATCAATGTCATAGAGTTTCTTCACAGCTTGTTTGATCTGGTGCTTGTTGACCTTGACATCCACAATGAACACCAGTGTGTTGTTGTCTTCTATCTTCTATCTTCTTCAGTGGTCGGGGGAACTTGATGATGGCATAGTGCTCAAGCTTGTTTCTCCAGGGGGTGCTCTTCCGAGGATATTTGGGCTGCCGTCAGAGGCATAGTGTTTTGGGCTGCCAGAACATGGGGGATGTGCAGATCTTCTTTTTCTTGTGGCTGTGGATGCCTTTCAGCACTGCCTTCTTGGCCTTCAAGGCCTTCGCTTTGGCTTTGACTTTAGGTGGGGCAGGAGCTTCCTTCTTCGCCTTCAGCGCCATCTTGGTGAAAAAGAAGGCTAGTCTTCTTTACTGAGAGTGGGATAAGTGGTCTATTGCAGTCCTTGCCCAGTCATTGGAATCAGATGGGCTATGAAATCAGGCACATGACTTAATAATTCTTTTATATATTAAATATGTTTAAATGTTTATAAAAGTAGCTACCATGTTAAGTTTTTTTTTTGTGAATTGAATAGTCTAATTCAGATAAAGTGCTTAGGAGAGTAACAATTAACGGAGATGATAGCATTATTATCAAGGCTAAAAGAAATAAAAATGGCTTTTAGAAAAGCATTATGCAACACAAGTATTGAACAGGCAATCCCAGGTAGGATTCTTTAGATCTATAATTCTACAATAATAACTATAAAAATATGTGTGTATGTGTATATTATTAAGTTAAAGGATTTGAACATAAGTATTCATATGTGTTGAGACAGAACCTCTTCTACTGTAAATAGCTGCATGGCCAGCAAATATATGGGTCATGGAGGCAGGACAAGATACATAATTTTTAGAACAAAATGAAAATGCTAAGCCTCTTTTTCAAAAATTATTACAAATTTCAAGAGAGCAACACAAAACACTAAACCAAATGTGGGGCCTTACTGATCATGGTTCTATTTTACCGAAAAGACTCTCACTCATGAAGCAGGCTCTATTTGGAGGGTGGGCAACAATTTGCATTTTAGAAAAGGATGTGACTAATGATAGGAAACGGTAGACCCTAAATTTTGCCAACATCACAAGCATTTGAAAATTTACATGATTCTTCGAAATATTTAGAGTCTTCATCTGAGATGATTAAGATCAACTCA
Source organism: Oryctolagus cuniculus (assembly GCF_964237555.1). Lineage (NCBI taxonomy): Eukaryota > Metazoa > Chordata > Mammalia > Lagomorpha > Leporidae > Oryctolagus > Oryctolagus cuniculus. Next base: position 149,140,174 of record NC_091432.1, on the reverse strand, counting down.
TCAGAAAATATGTATATATCACAGAGTGCTCATGAATTCAGGGAAAAGACATTTCTCAGAGATTGTACCTGTTTCCTCTGTTTTATAAATGCTTGTACAAACGTAAGTAGCCATATTCCTTTTGTTTGTCCTTTAATGCATGGTGATATTTTGATCTTCTTTAATAGTAGCTTTGTTGCCACCTAACACTGCTTTCTACATAATAAAGTCTTATTAAAATTGTAAAAATAAAAACAAATGTCCATCATGGAGTAAAATGTGTATATCTCTCTAAACTTGAAGATTTTTATGAAAGTAAGATGCTTCTGATGGCTATATAAAATGTACGTTACAATCTGCTTAAAGCCAGCTGTTAATAGCTTTCATGTCAAATAAAATCTTCCAGTGGAAGATTGTGTGATGACAGACTATTCTGATAAACGTGACTGGAAGATGTGAAAAAAATCAATAACACTTATAAGTGGTAGTTAGTTTTAGCAGCACACACACTAAAGAGTTAGTAGGGGAGTTCAGACTTAGTTGAGAACCACGAATTAAACACAACAGATATACCTATTTCCTTCCCAGCAGAGTTCTTTTAGGCAGAGGTTAAGAAACTGCAGCATTCCTCCTGAATCATTACAGAAGCCATTTATAAATATTCCGTTGGTCAGATTTGGGCACATCAAAATGTCCCTCTGTCTGATAGATGCTATGATTCCCAGTTAATACTAATTATGAAACTACTGCACAAGAAAATGAGTGATTGCAGATAGAATTGACTCAGCACCTGTGGCTGTGATTTACCTGGTGAAGGCTGGTGACAGGCACAAAAGAATAAGCTTTACCTGCAGCCGGAGGCAACAATTAGGGTGGGCCTAGCAGGAAACCACACTGAGCATGTTTCCTCCTGCAGGCGCCTGAACCCCAGGAGAATTCTCCTCTCTCTCTCTCTCTCTCTCTCTCTCTCTCTCTCTCTCTCTCTCCTGCCATTCCTCTGTCCCACTTCCTCTGTTTCTCTTAGACACATACACACTCACTCTCTCTTACACACACACACCTCTATAGATGTTTTTCATTTAAATACATGCATCAGTGTTTAAATGAAATTCCTTATGCACACACTGCCTTTCACTTGCACCCCTGAATCAGCCTTATGCCAATTAACCTAATCCTATGGGAATGTCCTAAAGTTTCCAGTAATTAGACTCCTCATGCTAAATATTCTGCTGCTTTTTTATAATGTAAGACCCATGTTGGTTGAATACCATTTAGTAAAGCAAAGTGGCTTTTGTAGGGAAAAGGGATATAGCTCTCAGAAATTTAGCACACAATCAGATTCCTTTTGTGTCATTTTATTGAGAACAATGGCAAACAAGAGAGCAAAGACAGAGAAACTGATAGAAAATGACTTAGCTAAATTGAGAGGCTTTGTTTTCTAGACAGAAATAGAAGGCTGATATTTAATGAACAGATCCTACGTCCTGTGCTGGCCATTTTACACAACAAGGAGGCTATAATTTTCAGGTTTTCTAGAAGAGGCTGCAGCTCAGAGAGGTTAAGTAACTTGTCCAAGATTTGCAGCTATTAAGTGGTATATCCCTGGTTCAGTTCCAGAACTGTCTTTCTTGTCACATCATGCTGCACAAAGAGAAGTCCCACCGGGAGGGAATGCCACATCTCACACACCAGTGGTTCTACAAAATAATTAAGACATGAGGAAAAGTGCAAATGGACTATTCTCTATAATATCCTGCCACTGCAAGACTGGATTGTGGCCCTGGAGGGAAAGCATAGATGATGGGACATGCTTGCTCAGTGCTATGGCTGCCAAAGGAAAGGCCCCTGTGAAGAAAAGACCATTAACAATCTCAGCTCCATTAAATTTAAAGCAGCTGCTAACAGTAGGGGCCTTTACATTGTCAATTATATGAATTTTCCTATTACTATGTCATACCAAAGAGCAATTATAGCACATTCATCAAACACTGCTTCCGCCTCTCTGGTTCTGTCCATTAATGCCACAGTGGCAGGCCTAAGAAATTCTCAAAGACAAATCTGACATGCAGACTTTAATTGTTTCAAGGATTTGTGGTCAGAAACAACAGTAGGTGAATAGTGGGAGGTCAATTACACAATTAGATAGCGATAGACAGAGACCAACTGAACTAACACAATGTACCAAATATTTATATATCAGTTCACTTTGCAAAGTGCTTTGACACCTACTATTTAATTTCAGGTTGGCATTTATTCCATTAACTAGTCTGGGAGGTATTTAATTATTCTGCCTTTTTTACAGTGGAAGAAATGAAGACCCAAGAGTCTCTGGTGGCAAAGTCTGAATCCGAATCTGAGGGATAATTCCTGTGTGGTTTTACCTCATTGGAAGGGCAAAGCAGGCTTAAATGACCATTTTTTTTTTTTTTCTAATTGCATCTTTCATAAAGAAGTAGATAAACTGGTCCTACTAGAGAGAAGTAAGAATGGGGAGAGAAAAGAGAAACATGCAGAGAGAAGGATGGCTCCAATTTGAGACAGCATTAGGTGGTTTTTCTAGATAGTGTGATGTGTGCCATGCTACAACCCCACAAATACGGAGAGGGGATAAGGAGGAGGGAAAGAAAACTAGTTTTCTGTAGTAATAAATTTGAAAAACAGAGTTACAGAGAGAGGTAGAGACAGAGAGAGAGGACTTCCATCTACTGCTTCACTCCCTAAACGGTCTCAAAGGCCAGAGCTGAGCTGATCCAAAGGCAGGAACCAGGAGCTTCTTCAGGGTCTCCCACATGGGTGCAGGGGCCCAAGGACTTGTTCCATCCTCCTCCGCTTTCACAGATGCAATAGCAGGATTGGAAGTATAGCAGTGGGAACTTGAACTGGTACCTGGATGTGAACTGGTACGCTGCAGGCTGGGGCTTTAACCTGTTGCGCCATAGCGCAGGCCCCTCTGTAGTAAATTTTTAAAACTGACCTGCTCTTCGAAAGGCACGTCCCCCAGAGTCTCAACCCATTTTTGACATAAAAGAAATGTTCGATGTCAAGATGATGACGGCTCATGCACTCCTTGAGCAGCTCTGTTTCAAGTTCCTTTTCTATACACTTGCTAGGTACTGAAATGAATAGTAACATTTTCGTGCCCTTTGGGAAGATCACCATTCCTGGAAGTGACCAAAACATTGACAGATGACTCAATGTAGTATTTTAAATGATGGTGGTGAAGTCAGGTTGCTGTGGGGGCGCCGAAAAAGTAGAAAACCCAGGTAAGCCTGGAGTTGTCCCAGAGCTGCCTCACCTGATAGGTAAGAGCTGGTAGGGCTTTAAAAAGAGAGAGAGAGAGAGAGAGAGAGAGAGTGAAAAAAAAATACTTTTTAGCAAAAGAAACAGCATTACACAAAGATTGTGCTTTACTACTTGGGCATGCAACAGCTGATGGATGGAGAATGAAGAAGAAGTGAATTAGAGTAAACAAAATACTTTTGATCAAATCCCATCTCTCTCTGTCCACTCTGCCTGTCAAAAAATAAAATAAAAAAAAAAAAAACAAAAAAAGATTTATAAAAAAAAATCCCACACAACTCAAGCACTAGGATGCCTAAGTGTGGTAGCCACAGAGTACACGGCAGTCACTGAAGTCTACAGACACTTCCAAACAAAGCATTTCTCAGTTCCAGTATTCATCACTCCTCCTGCTGATATTCTTCCCAGGTTCTGCAGCTGCTCCAATCTCCTTGCCACTACCCCAGATCACTGAGAACACGTTGACCCATGGTCTGCTTTGGCCAGAATATGAAGCAATTCAATATTCTTTTAGCTCAACTGGAATAACCATTACAGGAAGCTAAGGACTGAAAAAAAAAAAAAAACCTAAGTTGAAAAAATTTTTACCAATGTTAGCTTCAGAAAACCAACTCATCTGGTTCTCTATTACTGTAAAATAAACTATCCCCAAAACTTACTGGCTCAAAACAACCAATTAATTTTGCTCACAATTTTTTGGGTCAGGAATTCAGAATGAACTTGGCTGGGCTGTTGGTCTCAAGTCCACACAGGTGGCGGATCCACTTTCAGATACCCTCTCTACCATATTCTTTTAACACTTTGTTTCTAAAAATTTTTTAAGTTTACAAAACAAAAACTATGAGGTAGTAATAGTTCCCATATACCTCTTACTCCATTTCCCAAGTTAATGTCTCATACTAGTGTATTTGTCACAAGTAATGAATAACACCCAGCTTCCCCTATATTTTTTCCAAACTCCTTTTATCCCTCTCACCTTTCCCAGGCTTTAGTAATCAACATTCTGTCATCAGATTTTTTTTTTTTAATTTTAGTTCTCACATATAAGGAAGAACATGTTTCATTTGGCTCTCAGGGCCTGGCTTATTTCACCCAACACGATATCCTCCATCTATCCACTTTGCTGCAAATAGCATGATTTCATTATTTTTATAACTTTCCATTGTGTATATATACCACAATTTCTAAATGCATTCATCAGATGATGGACACTTGGTTGATTCCACATTTAGTGAACAATTCTGCTAATAAACATGATAATGCAGGTTCCTTTTGATACAGTAAATTCATGTTTTTTGGGTTATTATAACCCAAGTGGGAGTGCTGGATCATATAGTTCCATTTTTTAAAAAATCACACAGTTTTCCTCAGTGGTTGCACTGATTTACATTCCCTCCAACAGGGTATAAGAGTCCCACTTTCTCCACACCCTTGTCCGCATTTGTTACTCTCTCTCTTTTTGATAATAGCCATTCTGACAGGGGTGAGACGTGATATCTCATTTTGGTTTTGATTTGCATTTCCCTGGTGACTGGTGATATTGAAAATTTTTTCATATATTTCTTGGCCATCTGTATTTATTTCAGAAATGTCTATTCAGGGTCTTTGCCGATTTCTTAACTGGATTTTTTTTATTGTTGGGATTTCTGTGTTGCTGATATATTCTGAATACTAATTCTATGTCAGTTAAATAGCTTATAATATTTTCTTTCTGTTGGATATCTCTTCACTCTATGGAGCATTTCCTTTGCTATGTAGAAGTTTCTGGGTTTGATATAATTCCATTTGTCTAGCTTTGTTTTGGTGCCTGTGCTTTGTGGGTGTGATCCAAGAAGTCATCGCCTACATGAAGGTATTAAAGTATTTCACCTGCATTTTCTTCTACCAATTTCAGTCTCAGTTTTTCAGTTTAGGTCATTGATGCATCTCCAGTTTATTTTTGTATATGGTGGGAATAGGGATCTAGTTTCATTTTGCTACATGTACCTTTATTTGAATAGTCTATCCTTTCTTTAGTGGCTGTTCTTCTCACCATTGTCAAAAATCAGTTGGCTATGTTTGTGGATTAACTTCTAGTCTCTCTTTTCTGTTCTATTGATCTATACACTGGTTTTTATGTCAATACCATGCTCTTTTAATTACTATAACTTTGTAGTATCACGATGCCTCCAGCTTGCTTTTTTCCCTCTCAGTATTGTTTTGGCTACTCTGGATCTTTTGTGATTCCATATGAATTTTGGGATTGTTTTTGCTGATTCTGTAATGAATGACATTAGTATTTTCATAGGGATTGCACTGAATCTGCAGATTGGTTTAAGTAGTATATGTATTTGTCTTTGTCTTTTTTAAAGAGTTATTTGTTTATTTGAAAGTCAGAGTTACAAAAAGAGGGATAGCCAGAGAAAGTTCTTCCATCTACTGGTTCATTCTCCAGATGGATACAATAGCCAGTGCTGAGCCAGAGTTATTTTTTACTTGTTTGGTTAAATTTATTCCTAAATATCTGATTTTCTGAAAGTTATTATGAATGGGATTTCTTTCTTGAGTTCTCCTTCAGGGAGATCATTATAGGTGTATAAAAATGCTACTGTTTTTTGTACGTTGAGGTTGTATCTTATGACGTTCCTGAATCAGTTTATCGGTTGGAAAGGCTTTTTAGTGAAGTGTTAAGGGTTTTCCATGTACTACAACATGTCATCTGCAAAAATGGATATTTTGACTTCTTCCTTTGTAATTTCAAAGCCCTTCATTTCTTTCTCCTCCCTAGCTGCTCTTGCTAATACTTCCATTACTACATTGAATAAGAGTGGTGAAAATGGAATCCTAGTCTTGCTCCAGATCTGAAGGGAAACATTCGAAGCTCTTCCTGTTCAGTATGATATTGGCTCTTGGTTTGTCACTTATAACCTTTATTATTTTGGGGTATGCTCCTTCTATACCTAATTTGTGGAGAATTTGTATCATGAAGGGATGCTCAATCTTATGAAATGCTTTCTCTGCATCTATTGAGATGACCAGATGATTTTTGTTCTTCATTCTGTTGATGTGATTTATGACATTTATTGATTTTCAAATGTTGAACCACATCAGCATCTCTAAGATAAAACCTACTTGATCAGATGTCTGATCTTTTTGATGCAGTATTAGATTGTTAATATTTTGTTGAGAAATTTTGCATCTAGGTTGATCAGAGATATTGGTTTGTAGTTTTTCTTTTGTGTTGTGTCTGTATTTGGTTTTGATATCAGAGCAATGCTGACCTCCTAAAAATGTTTCAGATAGTATGAAAAGTATTGGAGTTAGCTCCTCTTTAAATATTTTGTAGAATTCAGTAGTAAAATCATTAGGTCCTGGACTTTTCTTTAATGAAAGTTTCCTAATTACTGCTTTAATTTCATTATTTGATGTGGATCTGTTTAAATTTTCTGGATCTTCTTGATTTAATCTTAGTAGGTTATATGTATCCAGGGATTTCTCCAGTTCTTTGAGTTTTTCCAATTTGTTGTCATGTAGTTGTGCATAGTAGCCCTTGAATTTATGTGGCATCAGTTGTAATGTCTCCCTTTTAATTTCTAATTTTATTTTCATGAATTTTTCTAATTTTTATTTCTTATTCTGGCTAAAAGTTTCTCTGTTTTGCTGATGTTCTTTAAAAACTAACTTTTGTTTTATTGACTTTTTGTATTTTCTTTTAATTTCAACTTATTTTTGATCTAGTTCTTATTATTTCTTGTCTCCTGCTAATCTGGAGTTTGGTTTTCTTCGTCTTTCTCTTAGTCCTTGAGTTGTATCATTAGATGGCTTGTCTGAGATCTTTTTTATTTTAATGTAAGTGCTCAACATTATAAACTTCACTCTTAATACTGCTTTTGCTGTATCCCACAGGCTTTGATATGTTGTGCTCACACTTTCATTTGTTTCAAGAAAGTTTTTTATTGCCTTTTAAATTTCTTCAATTATCCATTAATCATTCAGTAACATCTTGTTAAATTTCTATGTACTTATAAATGTCCTGTTTTTCTCATTGAATTCTATTTTTATTCCTTTGTTGTCAGAGAAGGTACATGGCTTAATTTCCATGTTTTAAAATTTACTGACACTTAATTTGTGGCCTAATATGTGGTCCATCCTACAAAATGTTCTCTGTGTTGATGAGAAGAATGTGGATTATATAGTTGTCCAGTGAAATGTTCAAGTGTCTGTTAGGTCCATTTGCTAATGAATACGCTTCAACTCTGATATATCGTTGTTGATTTTCTATCCAGATGGCTTTTCCATTGATGACAGTGGGGTGTTGAAGTCCCTCTACTTATTGGAGTCTATCTCTCATTACAGGCTTAATAATGTTTGATGTGTATATCTGGGAGGTCTTATATTGGGTATGTATAGATATTTATGATTGTTATATCTTCTTGATAAATCAATCTTTTTACCAAAATATAATATCATTCATTACCTATTTTATATTTAATATATATGTATAATAAATATTATATTTATATATTTATATATTTATAATATATATTTATAATATATTCAAATAAATATATTTATTTGAAGTCTGTCTTACCTGGTGTTATTCTAGTTACCCTTGTTTATTTTTTTTCCATTTGTGTAATATATCTTTTCCCAGCCCTTCACTTTCAATCTATGCATATCTTTACCTGTGAACAGTATTTCTTGCAGGCAATATATAATTTGGTCTTGTTTTTTATTCATTCAATCAACCTATATCTTTTGACTGAGGAATATAGTTCATTTACAATCAAAGTTAATACTGAGTGATAAGAACTAACTTATGTAATTTTTTGGTTGGTTATTGATTGTATCTTCTCTGTTAGTAAATTTGGTACTGCCATGTGTTCTCATGATGTAGGACTCCCTTCATAATTTCTTGCAAGGCTGGTCTGGTGGTAAAGCATTCTCTTGGTTATTGATTATCTTGAAAGCACATTAACTCCCCTTCACTTTTAAAAGATAGCAGTTTTGCTTGATATAATATTCTTGGTTGAAAATTTTTTTCTTTCCAGATCTTGAATATACCATTTCATTCTCTCTGGCTTGTATGATTGATGGTGAGAAGCCCACTGCTGGTCTTAGTATTTTTCCTTTATATATAACTTGGGATTTTTCTCTCACTGTTTTAAGATTTTTTTGTCCTCAATTTTAAACAATTTGACTATAATATGCCTTGTAAAGGGTCTTTTTATTGGTATCCTTTGAGGTTATCTCTTGTTGTGCTTATATCTTTCAAGACCTTTGAGGTTGCTAATGTTTTTTTCCTTCTCTTTTGCTTCACGTATCATAATATAAATATTTCTTCACGCGAAAGTATCCCATATGTTGTATAGGCTCTCTTCATTCTTTAAAATTTTTCTCTTTATTTTTGTCTGACTGAATTATTTCAAAAGACTTGTCCTTCAGATCAGAAATTCATCCCTCCACTTGGTCCATCCCATTGTTGAAGCTCTCAATAGTATTTTTATTTCATTGATTGAAGTTTTCAGCTCTAAAATTTCTTTCTTTCTTTTTTTTTTTTTTTTTTTTTTTTGACAGGCAGAGTGGACAGTGAGAGAGAGAGACAGAGAGAAAGGTCTTCCTTTGCCGTTGGTTCACCCTCCAATGTCTGCCGCGGCTGATGCACTGCGGCCGGCGCACTGCGCTGATCCGATGGCAGGAGCCAGGAGCCAGGTGCTTTTCCTGGTCTCCCATGGGGTGCAGGGCCCAAGCGTTTGGGCCATCCTCCACTGCACTCCCTGGCCATAGCAGAGTCAGCTCTAAAATTTCTATTGGTTCTTTTTAATTATTTCTCTTTATTGAATTTATTGACTTTCTCATTTGTGTCATCTATTATTTTCCTCATGTCTATCTGCATTCTCTTGCAACTCAATGAATTTCCTTAGGATAATTATCTTTAATTATTTTTGAGGTATTTCATACATTTCCTTCAGATCATGATCTATTTCTGGAGAACTACTGTGTTTTTTTCTAGGTGTCATAATTCCTTGCTTCTTTGAATTTCCTATGTTCCTACATTGATGTCTATAAATCTGATATAGTTCCTTTTTTAAGGAGTAGGTTTTGTTGGAAGAGACTTTATTGTTTAGATGGAATGTGAAGTGTCACATGTATAGTTGCTTTGTTTTTGGTTCTAGATGAGCCCAAAAATGCAATCTCTGAGTTATTTCTTAAACAGTAATCAGTGTCAGCAGTAATCAGTATGAGCAGTTTCTGCAAGTCCCACATTTGTCTAATCTTCAGCAGTACAATTTTGAAGAGGGTAAGAGCTTCCAAAGATGTGTGTTTTCATTATCCAAAGAGTTGAGTATCAACCTACTAGATATTTTAATGGCTATTGCCACATTTCTGATGCTGTGGGATATAGAGGGGGATGAACCATTGTTCCATTAGGTAAATCTGACTGATATTGAGGCTTATGCCACCAGTAGCTGAGGCTCCCAGACTGTCTAATGCAGGCAGGTCCTGCTGAATGGGAATTACTAGTGCTAGGACTTATAACACCAAGATCCCAAATCCTAGCACTGGGAAATGTTAAGGGGACATTGCTCCAGTCCCACAGGCTGAATATAAATTATGTAGAGGATTACAAGAGTGGGTCTAGAGCACTAGAATCAGTTAGGCTTTAGTCTAGATCCTGCAACATATGTCCTGATGATTCTGAAGAATATTACACTGAAGTCACAGTCCTAGAGCTTCAGGATACAGTGAATCCTTACCCAGGACTCAGAGTGTGAGCGCCAGGAGTGCTGGGGGATGTGGATTGGAAGTCACAAGTCTGAAGCAGAGAATACAGGTAGTATCCTCTGGATTCCACAGTTGAATGCAACTTATTTAAGGGGAATTTTCCTATATCACACAGTGTATGTAAGTGTAGCTCGAAGGCCCGTGACCTGAACTTCTGAGGCTGCAGAATTCATGGGAGCCTTCTCTCTACCCTGGAAAGTGCCCTTCTGTTTCTTTGGGCTTCTGGTACCCCAAGAGCTGCTTGTTTCCCCCTAAAACAAGTGGAGTACAGCAGATTCTCATATCTGGTGCTTTGGGAATGGAGGGAGGCAGTATGGATTCCTTGCTTGAAGCAAACTAGTCATGTGGTCCCAGTCAGTCCTGCAGATTTGATTTAAAATAAAGAGGACTGTCAATTTCCCCTATAGTTAGAGCCACCTGCCTGCTATCTGTGGCAGTGGGGAAGGTCAAGGTATTTTCTGCTTACTTCCTACCAGAAGGTTGGCAGGAAAACTGGGGATGAAGTAGTAGATGATGGCAATGGTGTTGTGCCTTTTTCTTCTCTCTCCATACTGGACTTTGGAGTCTCTGTACTATTTGCAGATCTCATAACTTCCTTATTGAAGTTTCTCCCCTGAGTCAGTCTTCTCAGTTATAACATTTTTTTTGACAGGCAGAGTGGACAGTGAGAGAGAGAGAGAGAGACAGAAAGAAAGGTCTTCCTTTGCCGTTGGTTCACCCTCCAATGGCCGCTGAGGCCAGCACACTGCGCTGATCTGAAGCCAGGAGACAGGTGCTTCTCCTGGTCTCCCATGAGGGTACAGGGCCCAAGGACTTGGGCCATCCTCCACTGCACTCCCTGGCCACAGCAGAGAGCTGGCCTGGAAGAGGGGCAACCGGGACAGAATCCGGCACCCCGACCGGGACTGGAACCCGGTGTGCCGGCGCCGCAGGTGGAGGATTAGCCTATTGAACCGCAGCACCAGCCCTCAGTTATAACATTTTATATGGAGAACCCTTTATCTGGAAAATTGGGGTAAGAAGAATGGCCTTCTCTACTATATACTGACAGCTCATATTCTTTCCCCACCATCCTCCCTACACACACATGCATTCTATTCTCTAGAGTTTATTCACCTGTCTCAGGCTTCATATAGCATGGTGGTGGTCTCAAAGCAGAATGCCTTCCTAGGGTAACTGGTCTCCAATAAAGCAGAGGAGAAGCTTCCAACCCTCTTTTTAAACACTTGCAACTTAAATATTTGCACTTTTCTATATACTGTTGGTCCAAGATTTTGCAAACCATACCAGATTCAAGGAGGGGATAGATAGAACCCTCCTAACAATGGAAATAGTATCTAAGAATCTGTGCCCACATTTATTATTTTATTTGAAAGACAGAGAGAGACATCTTCCAACCACTGATTCATGCTCTAAATACCTGCAATAGCTAGTGTGTACTGGACCAAAGTCATGGGCCTGGAAATCAATCTGGGTCTCTCACATGGGTTACAAACACTCAAATACTTGAGCCATCATCCTTCCAGGATGTATAATAACAGGAAGCTGAAATCAAGAGCAGATGGGACTTGAAACCAAGTACTACAATATGGGATGCAGGAATCCTACAGTATCTTAACTGCTGTACTAATGCCCACCCTTGTGGCCATTCTGCTTGTGCCATTTAGGGATTATTCAGCAGACAGAAGGAGAGTTGTTATGACACCACACAAATCAACTCATCCCATATATCTAGTAATAACTGCTAGAACTTTACTATTATGGGAACTTTCTAATTCAGCCAAAATGTATAATTTTAAATTTGAATCCAACTTCTCTGGGAAGTTAAGAGTCACAGCAGAAAACTGCAAGACCTTATTTTTAGTGTATCTTCCCAAGGAATTCACCAACAGAACCATTCATAACATTAGGCACAATGTGATTAAGTGGAATTAGCATTTAGACCTTTAAACTGCTTTAAATATATTGATATATTTAGTAGCTGATGGAGGAGAGGCTAGAACTCTGATCATCCAACCATCTGACTCCAAAGCCTGTCTTTCTACCTTGAACTTGGCTTCCTAATGCAATTAAAAATAATAATAATAAAAAAAAAAGGCTCAAGAGGAGGTCAGGGATGAACAATGCATCCTCGCTGACTCACTGAATAAGGTTTCCAGCTGCCACTGCCTGCAAATCCTTTTCAGTCTCCAAAAGTGGCCTTGACAGGTGAGCAGACAGGGTACCTCTAGGGAGCTGCTAATGAACAGAGGGTCTGGAAAGGCTAGGGAAGATTAAAGGAGAAGCAAGCTATAATATCAATAGTTGCCTGCTGTGACTGGCTACTGTTTAGGGGCACTTAGGGTAGCTCTAGGCAAATTTTCAGAGCAGGAAACCTGTCTTCTAAAATTTAAGTTTTCCTGGGGCAGGCATTTGGCCTAGCTGTTAAGAAGCCCATGTACCACATCAGAGTGCCTAGGTTGAACTCTTGGCTTCAGTCTTCACTCTACCGTTCTGCTAATACAGACTGTGGGAAGCAGAGATGATGGCTCAAGAAACTGGGTTTCTGTCACCCATGTAGGAAACCTGGATTGCAATCCTGGCTCTCAGTTTTGGCCAGGCACAATTCCACCTATTGTATTTGGCAAGTGAGCCAGTGGACAGGAGCTTTCTCCCTCTCTGTGTCTGTCTCTCTTTTTCTCTCTCTTTCTCTCTCTGTCTCTGGCCCTCCCAAATAAATAAGCTAAAATTAGCCAACAGCAACAAAAATAATTCAAGTTTTCCTTCTCTTTACTTACTCAGGAATTTCATTACCCTATATGCCACTTAGCCATTGTCATTGTAGCTTCTTTTTTTGAGAAGCAATTATTATATATATTTATGGAGTACTATGTGATATTTGATCTCTGTGTAGAAAGATTCATGGGCCAGCACTGTGGCACCGCCAGTTAAGCCATTGCCTCCTGCAGTGCCAGCATCCAATATGGTCTCCAGTTAGAGTCCTGACTGCTCCACTTCCAATCCAAGTCTCTGCTAATGGCCTGGAAAAGCAGCAAAAGATGGCCCAAGTGCTTCGGCCCCTGCTACCCATGTGGGAAACCCGATGAATCTCTTGGCCCCTGGTTCCTGGCTTCAACCTGGCTCAGTCCTAGCCTTTGCAGCCAATTGGTGAGTTAATCAGTAGATGGAGGCTGTTTCTCTCTCCTTCTCTCTCTCTGTAACTCTGCCTTTCAAATAAATAAACAATTTTTTTTTTTTACAAAGAGAAAGATTCAGTTAATTTAATTTACATATCCATCACCTCAACAGCTTATTTTGTCATTCATAACAACACGGATGGAACTGGAGCACCTTATGCTAAGTGAAATAAACCAGGCACAGAGAAGCAAATGCTGGATGCTGTCATCTACCCGCAGAATCTCTTAAAGAAACTGAGAGTAGAAAGGCAGTTACCAGGGTCTAAGAGGGAGGGGAAGAAACAGAGAAAGAGAAGATGTGTATCAAAGGGTACAAAGTCAATGAAGGCACAAAGTTAACACTAGAAGAATAAGTTTAGTGATCTCTTGCACTGCATGGTGACCATAGTTAGTAATAAATGTATTACAGGAAGGTAGTTCAGAAAGTTTTTGGAAAACACAGTTAAAAGATAAGTTTTTATTGGTTCTAATAATCTTGAAATCCATGCACATAAGAGGTCTTCCAAAAGTTCATGGAAAATGCATGGTGCCAAAAAAATTCAGTTTTTTGGTATATCACAGTTTTTTGAATGTCCAGATACTCAGAAACATTGTGTTCCTTTCTCTGCCACCTCCACATCTGGAAGTTTTCCTTTCCTTGAAAGAGAGTGGCTCTGAGGAATGACTAGAGTATCTGCCTTTCATACGTGAAGTTAGGGTTTACCATTGCAGCACCACCTTCAAGGAGAACTTGCACTTTCATCTTCTCCCTTCTTCTCTTACTGGCATCCCCCAAAACAAGTAACGGAGGCAGCAGCCATTTGGTCATAACTCAATCCAAAGAGATGCTTGATTGGATTAAAACACATTTTAATAGAAGGGTTAAACGGAGGACGTAAAAGGGAAGCAATACAAAATTGTATCACATTGGGGCTGGCGCCGTGGGGCAGTAGGTTAATCCTCCTCCGGCGGTGCCAGCATCCCATATGGGTGCCTGTTATGGTCCCGGTTGCTCCACTTCCAATCCAGCTCTCTGTTGTGGCCTGGGAAAGCAGTGGAGGATGGCCCAGATCCCTGGGCCCCTGCACCCATGTGGGAGACCTGGGAGAAGGTCCTGGCTCCTGGCTTCAGATCGACCCAGCTCCAGCCCTTGCGGCTATTTGGGGAGTGAACAAATGGAAGGAAGATCTTTCTCTCTGTCTCTCCTTCTCACTGTCTAACTCTACCTCTCAAATAAAATAAATAAAATCTTAAAAAAATTGTATCACATATTGGCCTCTAAAAAGTTTCTGACAGCAAGTGAAATTTTAGTTGCTCTTTTTAAGGCTACAACAAGAATACTCCCATGTACTATGAATCACTTTTCTAGGTAGAAATTGTATTTTTTAAAAGTTGCTTCCTAGGCTTGGCGCTGTGGCGTGGCACGTAAAAGTTTCACCTGCAGTGTCAGCATCCCATATGGGAGCTGGTTCGAGTCCAGGCTGTTCCACTTCTGATCCAGCTCTTTGCTATGGCCTTGGAAAGCAGTAGAAGATGGCCCAAGTCCTTGGGCCCCTGCACCCATGTGGGAGACCCAGAAGAAACTCCTAGTTTCAGATCAGCTCAGCTCCGGCCATTGCAGCCATTTGAGAAGTGAACCAGTGAATGGAAGACTTCCTCCCCCTTTTTCCCGGCCTCTGTAACTCTGCCTTTAAAATAAATAAATAAATCATTAAAAATAAATAAATGAATTATGTTTAAATTAGTAATTTAAAAAATAGCACTTTATTCACACAATTTACCTCATACAAAAGGGAGAACAAGAATGAAGATGAGACAGCACCAAGGTCATCTGATTCCAAATCCCACGATCTTGCTATTCTTGCAGATTTTCCTATCGCTTTAGCTCTCAATGGTCTCTATGGTAACAGAATTAACTTCTCCAAACCTCTTTATGGATTAACAAAATCTTTAAACACATGTTTTTATGTGCTTAAGGGTGTTGGGGATCAGTTAAAGGATTTTCTTTTGTTTTGATCAGGTTTGGCCAGATAAACAGCAGTAAGGAGAACCTCAAAATTTTATTGGTGTTACCGTTTCCTACACACATTCAATCCTAAATTTATTCAACACACAAGCCTTCTGCTTAATGCTATGAGAATACAGGCTGAGAGTGCTCCATCTTGCATATACTCTCACAGATTCTACAGTAATAAACAGTACGGCACTGAACAACAAAATGGCTCTTGAAGCTTCCACCTGGAGTTGACACTGGTCTTCTCCATTCACATTTTATTGTGCAACACAAGTTGCAAAAGTATGCCTCCATTCATAAGGGATAGGAGGTATCTACATAATGTCTTAGGAAAAAGAAGAGATGGAAAGTCTTTAATCAAAATTACTACCACACACACACACACACAAAACAAACAAACAAACAAACAAACAAAAAAAAAACAGAAAAAAGCATGAACGAAGGTGTCCTGAACTCAGTTATAATTCATTTAAACTCATTTGTAGTCAGAGTAGTTACCGAGGAAAATAAGGGAAAGCCTAGGGATGACCATGGTTCACAAGAATGGGATCAGAATGAAAAACACTTTTCAAATAGTACCTCAAATTAATCCGAGGGTAACTGATCATTAAATGCATAAATATTTCACGTACTGCTGACTCTTGGCTCCTAGATTACAACAGTACTATAATTAAAACCAACAATCAAAAATACTAGTGTGGAATTCGTTTTCTAAAATATCCAAGATTCTCTCTGATCAACTAATTAAGAGAAGAGGATGGAGGGAATTGTTACAAAAATCTGGCAGAAATTTCACTGTTAACAGTTTATTTACCCAAGGTCATCAAAACTTCCCTGGTTGAATTCTCTATAGTTTACCTGGCAGTTTCGTGCACAACATTGCCTTAAGCTCACAGCACAATCCAGCAAAGCCAGTCATGTTTATCCTTATCTCCATTTCACAGACAGGGAAACTGAGCCTTTGTATTTCGATTTGGCTGAGGATACTCATGAAAAAGAGCCACATTTTTAACTCATTCTTATCCCATTACCACATACACAAGTGAGTTGAAAT
This sequence comes from Oryctolagus cuniculus, assembly GCF_964237555.1. NCBI lineage: Eukaryota > Metazoa > Chordata > Mammalia > Lagomorpha > Leporidae > Oryctolagus > Oryctolagus cuniculus. The sequence goes on along the minus strand of NC_091432.1, from coordinate 149,123,907 downwards.
GTGACAATAAAATCATATATATTAAATTCTAGAGGCTCAAGTCATTTAATTTTTCATGTCTTAAGCTGTTTTCATATAAAAAGAATAGATATTTTTGGAATTAAAAAGAAAAATGTAAATAAATTTGGGGTCTTATGAGTGAAATACAACAGACCCATAATTCTTTGCATTGTGAGTGTCTACAATAAATGTTATGAGTTTCAATAAGTGATGGTCTACTAGACAGAATAATGATCCCCAAAGGTGGCCCCATCCTTGTCCCCAAACCTGTGACGTCCTGATACAGCAACAGAGGTCTTGAAGATGCAATCCAGTGAAGGATCTTGATTTAGAGAAGTTAGAAGGTCACCATGGCCTATCCAGATGGATACAACGCAGTCACAAGAGTCCTTGTAAGAGCAGGAGAGGTGTGTCACAGTAGAGGCAACGTGCTGTTGAGACAACAGAAGTGGAGGTCAAAGTGCTTCCAAGGCTATTAGCCAAGAAACGGGGACAGAGCTTGGAAGCTGGAAAAGGCTAACAAAGGTTTCCTATTCCACATCCTCCAGAAGGAGCACAGCCCTGCCAGCACCTGGATTTGATCCCAGGGAACCCACATTTTCAACTTCTAAATCCAGTCTTGCAAAAGAATAAAATTGGGATGCTTTATGCCACTCAATTTGGTAATTTGATACAGTAGTGCAGGAAACTAATATGAGAGGTCTTTAAAAAAGCCTGTAGAAAATTCACATTATTTTTTACTTCCATTTTCTACTCTTTTTAAATCCTTGTCATACATAAGGTACATTTGCTTCCAAACTTACTTGCGATTGAATCTTATCTCAGGAAAGACCTATCTCAGGGAATATAGTGTGGAGAACACTGGCATAATCCAATCCTGTACAATTTTTCTGAGTTGTGCATAATTGCATGCTACTTGGTCAGGGTGAAAAGAATTCATAGTAAGTAGAAGACAGACCAGAATTCCACACTAGAGCTAGGAGAAATAATGCATTTCATCACTTGTCAGTTTTATTCGCAAGGGTTTACCTCCTAAACACTCAATGCCTGGAGTGTAAAGGCAGCTTTCCCTTCCCCGACACCTCTCTCTTCAACACAGACACTTCTCTTCTGTGCTGCAGGCAAAAACAATTTGAAGCAGGTGACAGCAGAGCTCTTCTTTTTAATGTCCCTTGCCTCAGGCACGTGGCTGGATCTTTCCAGACACTAGAAATGTTCAGAGCGGACTTTCACCCATTCTCTCTCTGGCAAAGCCCAAACATACTTTTCCATTGGCGCTCAGCAATGGGGGGGGGGGGGGGGATCAGAGGGCTGACAGTCTACTTCTAAAGGCAACCTCTTGTGCAGTATATTTTACCTGTGTCTTACTTGGAGTGGCTGTAGGAGACAGAAGAGAAGAGAGGGGGCAGGTCTCCCCAAGCTTCAACCCTGCCTCTGCCTAGCAGAGACTGGGGGCAGGGCAGTGAAAATCTACTCACTAATGTAAAAGCCTTAATGCTGGTTGGTTTGCAACTAGCAGTATTGCCACACTACAAATCTTCTCTGAGTGTGGTATTTCAGGATCATAAAAAAGTATAAGCTTTCACTAAAATAGTAGAAAATTTCCACATGTTTCTACAAATAATTTTCAACTTCTTCTTCAGTAGGACCTCATGTGATGCATTTGGAAGAAAGGAGAAAAAACTTCCTGGTGAACCCAGCTCTGGTTACATCACTGTGACAAATGACACTATGACAACTGATTTAGTTGTCTAGCCAGGACAGTAGCTTCAATCTCCTAAGGCAATTGCAATATCCCAATAAAGAGATAATGAAGGCCTGCACAGTAACCTAGAATGATTGTTAATGTGTATTCCAGAGACATCAAATATGCTTTCCAACCAGTCAGAGGGCTGCTGTTTATTCCACTTCATAGCCTGCTCTCCTTGAGTCTGATCAACATTTGTTCATTGGGATTATGGCCAATATCCTATGGGCTGGAAAACAAGTGGCCATGGAACAAGCAAGCTGTTGGCAGGCAGTTTTTTGTGTTTCTTTATCTGGTTGAAGAGCCAAAGTGACATGCAGATGTCTTCCAAATGAGCTTTGCTTCTTTGTTCAGAAAGTAGGCATGGTTCATGAGCTATCATTGAAAATTGTCAATTACTAAATCATACTTGATGAATAATAGTGTTTACCTTGCTACTGGGAAGATAATGTGTTGAACCTTAAGAAATACCTGGTACAAATATCTCTGAGAAACATTCTTTTTTCAATGATTCATTCATCAAATATTCAAGTTGACCATGTGCAACAGCAGAGATGACTAACTGCTAATACTATAGGAGCTCAGATCGTTTTGCTTATATAAAAATTCATGTAAATACAAGGGGATTTTAAAAAGTTTATGAAAAATAGAATTCAAAGATAAATTTGTTTTGGTAGAACATTTTTGAAATCCATTCCTAGCTTTTTTGCAATAAACATTTCCATGAACTTTTTGAAGACCTCTGGAAGCCAAATAGAGTTAGAGTACAAAGAAGAGGGATCATTCAGTTTGGAGGTCAGGTAAAGGCACCTCATGGCCAGAAGCATTTGAGCTGAGATTTAAGAAAATTCACCAAAATTCAAAGGTGTAGACTTTCCAGACCTGGCAGAGGCACGGGTCAACAAGAATCAGCACCCATTAGGGCAAGTGATTCTGAATGCATGAGCTGTGGAGTGAGGCAGGGAATATCAGAAGATTGAGGAGAGGGGCAGAAGTGAATTTTGGGAGGCATTATGCCACATGAAGGGGATCCAGCTTTATGCCACATTAAAGAGAATCCACACGTTTACTTGATGCCCTTGAGATAACCACACAAGCTGAAATTGAAATAACCCATGTTCTCTTTGCTTACCAAGCTTTCTTACTTCTCATATCAGTCAGGTCCAGGTATTTCAACTTCAAGTATTTCAAATAAAAGGAACTATTTTTCAAACAAAGAGAATTTCATACAGGGCATTCTTTACACAGTGATTGAAAAGTTAAGAAACCAAATTTAGACAGTGAGGCAACCCAGAAATTAGCAAAAGAAGAAAACTGCCATGTGCTGTTATAGGAACCCAGAAGCCAAGCTTGTCTGGCTGGAATGAAGACCCTGTCAGGAACTTTTCCTCACCAGGCAAGACTAGAGTAATAAGCTCTCTGACAGGAGTTAAAACCATGGAGAACAGGCACCTGCTTCAAGATGCCAGTAGATAGAGTGAGGAAAGAAGAAGTCCATTGGATTCTTTTTTTAAATCTGGATTTTACCTACTACTTTCCATTGATCAAACACATACAGAAGTTAATATTAAAGGGAACATGGGAATGTCCTAATTTATCACAGCTGGAGAAGCCCCCAAACAGCACAGAAGACCCTGCAATCTTATGCCCATAGTAACTACTGTGCTACACCAACCACATTTTCCTATGTCACAAAGTACTGGCAACAGAATCCACAAAACAATTCTCCCATATAAAATGGACATGTTCTCACCTTCTTCCCGAATGGGGAGCTATAAAGACCCACCTACCATTATGTCCATACCGAGTCAAGTATTGGCACATAATACAAAGTCTTCCCCTTCAGGTCATCACTAGCCCAGTGACATAGGAATTAATTTTAAGGTAATTACACTCAGGGGAGGTTGTTTGGCACAGCAGATAAGAAGCTGATTGTGACACGTGTTGCTCATGATTCTCAGGTAAGAGTGTCTGGGTTCAAGTGCCTGCTACACTTTTCATTCAGCTTCCCACTAATGCACATCCATGGAGGCCAGCAGGTGATGGATCAAGTATTTGAATTCCTGCCATCCACATGTGAGACCTGGATAGAGTCCCAGGCTCCCAGTATCAACCAACCTCAGCTCTGGCCATTGCAGGCATTTGGGGAGTGAACGAGCAAATAGAAGATCTCTACCCCTTTTCTCTCTCTCTCCCTCTCTCTCCCCCTCTCCCCCCCCTTTTGTGCAAGTGCATGTGAAATGTTCACATAATTTTTTAACACTAAATAAAACTTTCAAAAGTGATTTCCTCCAAAAATTTTTAAACAAAATAGTAGAGAAAAGGAAATGGGAAATAACAGGGTGAAATACAAATAACAAATTCTATAGCTGCTATGATCTGCAACTGTTTTTAAGTTGATATCTTTTATTTTTATGTTACTTACTCACAGTCTTTAATTTTTTTAAAAAAGTTATTTGAAAGAATGTGAGCAAGAGAAAGATATCTCCATCCACTGGTTCACTTCTCAAATGCCAGGAACCCAGAACTCAATCTGGATTTCTCACAGGTGGCAGGGACTAAACTTCTTGAACCATCACTGAGGCTTCTCAGAGTATGCATTAGCAGGAAACTAGAATTGGAACCAAATCCAGGACCCAATCCTGGGCACTCAGATATGAGATTCAGGCATCTCAAGCAACAACTTAACTGCTACATCAAACACAGACCCCTAGTTGACAACTTTTAAACACTTCATATATATCCATATATTTGACTTACAATAAAGCTGACACAGTTAACTTCATTTTTGACATATTTTAACATTCGAATACACCATTGAAACTGTAAACCCCACTCCCAAATTTCCTCATGCCCCTTGGTAAACTCCTTCTGTTTCTCTCTGGCTCTCATCCTCTATTCCCAAGTAGCAACTGATGTTCTGTCACTATAAATTAGATTGGATTTTCTAGAATTCCATATAAATGGAATCATATAGTATCTTTCTTGGCTTCCTTCATTCAGCAAATGAATGAGGCATCAATATTTTGGTAGTTACCCATGTTGTTATGTGTATCAATAGTTTATGTCTGGCTGGTCTACAGACATGTAGACCAACAGAAAAGAATAGCAACTTCAGAAATCGATCCACACATCTACAACCAACTGATCTTTGACAAAGGAGATAAAATCAATCCGTGGAGCATGGGTATTCTCTTCAAGAAATGGTTCTGGGAAAATTTGATCTCTGTAGATATGAAATTTGACCCTTACCTTACACCTTACATAAAAATTACATAAAATTACATAAAAATCCACTTAAAATGGATCAAAGACCTAAATCTAGGATCAGATGCCATCAAATTAGTAGAGAACATTGGGGAAACTCTGCAAGATATTGGCATAGGCAAAAAAGCTTCTTGGAAAAGACACCAGAAGCACAGGCAATCAAAACCAAAATTGACAATTAGGATTACATCAAGCTGAGAAGCTTTTGCACTGCAAAAGAAACAATCAGCAAAGTGAAGAGGCAACTGACAGAATGGGAGAAAAAGTACTTGCAAACTATGCAACTGATAAAGGGCTAACATCCAGAATTTATAGAGAGCTCAAGAAATTCAACAACAACAAACCAGGTAATCCAGTTAAGAAATGGGCAAAGGACTTCAACAGGCATTTTTTCAGGAGAGGAAATTCAAATGGCCATCAGAAACTGGAAAAAATGCTCAGAATCCCTAGCCATCAGGGAAATGCAAATCAAAACCATAATGAGGTTTTACCTCTCTCCAGTTAGAATAGCCCTCATACAGAAATCAACAAATGACAAATGCTGGTGAGGATGTGAGAAAAGGAGGCCCTAATTCACTGTTGGTGGGAATGTAAACCGGTGCAACCACTATGGAATACAGTATGGAGATATCTCAGAAACCTCAATATGGATCTACCATATGATCCAGTCATCCCACTCCTGGGAATTCATCCAAAGCAAAAGAAATCAGCATTTGAAAGAGTTATCTGTATCTGTGTCCCTATGCTGATTGCAGCACAATCCACAATAGCTAAGATACGCAGTCAACCAAGATGTCCATCAACTAAAGACTGGATGAAGACATTATAGTACATACACACTATGGAGTACCACTCAGCTGTAAAAAAAAAAAAAAAAAAAAGAAAAGAAAAGAAAAAAGAAAGGAAGATAGAAAGAAATCCTGTCTTGCAACAAAATAGACACAAGTGGATGGAAACCATTGTAATTAGTGAAATAAGCCAGTCCCAAAAAAGACAGATAGCATATGTCTTCCCTGATAAAAGGTAACTAATAAAGTACCTGAAATGTAATGTATTGAAGCGAAATGAGCATTTTGAAATTGGTGATTCTTTACAGCCCTTGTCTATTTTTGTTGAGGATCAGCATTTTTTTCTGTTTGTTTATATTACATGTTGAACTATTTTACTTAGTGTAGGGTTAATTATAGGGTCATTAAGTAAACTGTAAATAGATCTTTGTAAAAATTAAGAATAGAAATGGGAGAGGGAGGAGAAGGAAGGGTTGGAGCATGGGCAGAAGGGCAGGTAGGGTGGGAAGTATCACTATGTTCTTAAATTTGTATATATGGACCAGCGCCGCGGCTCACTAGGCTAATCCTCCGCCTAGCGGCGCCAGCACACCAGGTTCTAGTCCCGGTTGGGGCGCCGGATTCTGTCCCGGTTGCCCCTCTTCCAGGCCAGCTCTCTGCTGTGGCCAGGGAGTGCAGTGGAGGATGGCCCAAGTGCTTGGGCCCTGCACCCCATGGGAGACCAGGAAAAGCACCTGGCTCTTGGCTCCTGCCATCAGATCAGCGCAGTGTGCCGGCCGCAGCACGCCGGCCGCGGCGGCCATTGGAGGGTGAACAAACGGCAAAGGAAGACCTTTCTCTCTGTCTCTCTCTCTCACTGTCCACTCTGCCTGTCAAAAAATAAATAAATAAATAAATAAAAAATTTAAAAAAATTTGTATATATGAGGCTGGCGCCTCAGCTCAATAGGCTAATCCTCCGCCTGCGGTGCCAGCACATGGGGTTCTAGTCCCAGTTGGGGTGCCGGATTCTGCCACCATTGCTCCTTTTCCAGTCCAGCTCTCTGCTGTGGCCCGGGAGTGCAGTGGAGGATGACCCAAGTCCTTGGGTCCTGCACCTGCATGGGAGACCAGGAGAAGCACCTGGCTCCTAGCTTCAGATCAACGCAGTGTGCTGGCCGAATCAGCCATTGGGGGGTGAACCAATGGCAAAGGAAGACCTTTCTCTCTCTCTCTCTCACTGTCCACGCTGCCTGTCAAGATGTTAAAAAAAAATACAGGCACTCTGGGCACTCTGGTATGGAATGTATGCATTTTAACTGCTAGGCCAAATGTCATCCCCTGATTTTACATTTTAATTCAATTTTCACAAACCAGAAAAAAAGTTGGGCAATGAGCTATTCCATTAAAATTAATAATTTTAGCTATACTTGCCACTGCCTGTTTTTGTTCTTAAGGTGAAAAAAATTCCTTTACAATGTCTTTGGTTCTGCCTCTAACTGAGAAAAAGTAGACACAAGTTTTGAACCTCTACCTAGCCAAATGATCATGTTTACAATGAAGCTCTAAAGAAAATGGGGAAACCATGATTCCAGTATTCTGAAATAAGCTAGCAAGTTGACTCTGTTGATATTAAGTCTACTACTTATAAGGCGCTCATAACACACATGTAAATCAAGCATGCATAAAAAAATCAGTTCATCAACCACAACAGATTGTGTAAGTCTCCACAAAAGGCAATCAAAAGCGATGGACTATGTGAAGGAAAATGTTTTTCTTTTCTCAACATGATATTAATTAAATTAGTACATAAACTAAAAATATAGATTGCTCCTTTGTACTGTTGAATAATATTCCTTACATATGAAGCTACTTCAAAACACTTTTAGAAAATATAATTAAAAGGTAAGTTTATTTTGATGCAAAAATCTTTGAATGCCATGCATAGTTTTTGCTTAATATGCATTTTCCATAAATATTTTGAAAAACTCGCATAGACAAACCACAATTTGTTATGTATTCATTTGTTGATAGACATTTAGGTTGCTTACAGTTTGGAACTATTATAAATAAAGTTGCTCTGAATATCCAAGTGCATATTCTTATGTGGGTATATATTTCTTACTATTTGGAAAATACATAGGGAAAATATGTTTAACTGTTTAAGAAACTGTCAAAATCTTCCAACGTTGTTCTACCACAGTTGATATTGTAAAAATCTATGTCACTATTGTTACCTGCACCTTTCATATATTCTCAGTGTCAGTCTCACTGTTGTTTTGGTATGGATTGCTATTGCACAATTCAACCTCATGGCTTAGTAAATCAGATAACACCTAGTTGATGATGGGTATCTGAAAACCCAGTATCCCATGGCCAAGGAATCCATTTCTAGAACCCAATGGTAAGTGAGCTGCATTGATAGAGGAAAACATGACTATATGGTAAAACTCTAAAGGCCTCTACTATTATTGACCTCTTAGAGACTTAAAATAGATCCCTAGTTCCCAAAAACACTACAGCAACTGGTAGAGCTTATGTCCCAAATAAGTTGGAAAAATGTACTTGTAGGAAACCTAAATCTGCAGCAAATATTTCTCTAAAAACTTGTGATCATAGGAAATACTCAGACGAATCAGAATTCTTCACTGGTTACAATTTATGTTACCATCTAATTTCATAAAGACCAGGAAAATTCATGTACCTTTACCTTTAGAAAGAAATGCAAGGCATGGTAACTTAACATTCACACTGAACTAAAAGCTTTTTAATGAAATAGCAGATTACTGGAATTTTTCTTCCACTCTCTGAAACACAAATGTTGACACTTGCTTCTCAACAGAGACAGTAACAATAATGTCATTAATATGTGACAGGATATTTTGTGAGATGTAGAGATGATTAACACCTCCATTGAATATATTATGATAGAGAGTAAGAGCATGAACATAAACCTAAAGTAAGTGAAGAAAGGTATACTACTGCCCCTTCCAAGTAAAATAAATATTTTTCATAAATCTTTTTGTTTATAAAATAAGGTATTCATCAGACCAATGATCACACACTGGTGCCAGGATTTCTCTTGATTAGCTGTAACAAATATATCAAACCTGTAGAGGGAACTCCAAGATGGCGGAATAGGGAGGGAATGCACTGATAGTCCAGGAAAAGATAGTTTAATAAAAATGGAGATACTGTAGTCTCAGGGAAGAGTTATGGAAAATACTGCAGAGGAAATTCTTCTGGAATTAGTGGGATATGGTGGACCTATGTGGAGGGCACGGGTGCCCATGGCTCGGGACCCCAGCCACTGAGTCTATGCACCAGTGCTGGAAAGGGAGGTGAGGCAAAATCGCAGTAGCCTGAGACACTGGCAGAAAAGCAGCAGGAAGAGCCTAGAGGGAACAAGGCTTAAAGCCCTGTGGGGGGAAGTTCAACAATCTAACAAGAGGAGAGAAAAAAAATTAAAAGGAACCTGTATGGACACAATTCTCTCCCTCCACTCACCTTACAAAGGTGGGGAAAACAATACAGCAGGCACCATTTTGGACATTTTGGCTGTGCCCACCCTCAGCCAAGCAGAAAAACCTGACTCTCGGGGAGGGGTGAGAAATAACAGGAAGTTAAGACCTAGTGAATGTGTGGAGCTTATGAACTGGGACTGTGAGAAGAAAAAAAAAAACTGAGGGTGTGTGGGAGAATTCATGGTGTGGCTGAGATATGAGTACTCTCGGTGGGAGATGCCATAAACTCGGTAACCTTGGAAACCCCATGAGAGATATTGCAGGGGAATCTGAGCTTACACTGAGGACTGTACAGATACTTTGTGTGGTCCTTGGGACAGAGCAGACGAATATTATACCCACTGGGGCTAGCGCTCAGGCACTGATTGCCATCAAGAAGAGCTCAGCTGAGTGTAATTAGTTCCCTTCTGAATAAAAAGAGAAAGAGAAAGAGAGAGAAGATTTACCACACCAAACCTGGGTGTGTCATCTTTGGCACACCCTTAACCCTGAAGAACTGAACAGAGCTCTCTGGCCACACCTACCACAAGCCTCTAGAGATTCACCAAAAGCAGACAGTCCACTTAATCTAGAGTCATAGTATAATGAGAAACCCACCACAGCAAGGAAAAAAAAATAAAAGAAGAAGAAACCAAAGAATATCTCCACAATGCCAAACAAGAAACGCAGAAACCAAGGAAACAAGAACAAGGAAGACATTATGATGCCCCCAAATGAACATGACACTCCAATACAAGATTATGAAGATGATGAGACAGAAGAAATACAAGACACAGATTAAAAAAAATTTATGATAAGAACATTCAGAAGTTCTCAAAAACAAATTCATGAACTACAGAAATCCACACTGGACAGGACAGAAAATCTCTCTCATGAAAATGAAACATTAAGGAGGAATCAAAATGAAATGAGGAATTTAGCAGGTTCTAGGCATTCCTGAAGGCATGGAGAGAAAGAAAGGATTAGAAGGCCTTTTTAGTGAGATACTAGCAGAGAACTTCCTGGATTTGGAGGACAGAGATATCCAAGTACAGGAAGCTCATAGAACCCCCAATAAACATGACCAAAAGGGATCCTCACCACGACACATTGTAATCAAACTCACCACAGTAAAACATAAAGTAAATATTCTAAAATGTGCAAGAGAGAAACATCAGATTACTCAGAGGATCTCCAATTAGACTCATAGCAGACTTCTCATCAGAAATCCTACAGGCTAGGAGGGAATGGCGAGATATAGCCCAGGTACTAAGAGAAAAAACTGCCAGCCCAGAATATTATATCCTACAAAGTTCTCATTTGTGAATGAAGGTGAAATAAAGAGCTTTCATAGCAAACAGAAATTGAAAGAATTTGTCACCACTCATCCAGCCCTGCAATAGATGCTTAAAGATGTGTTACACACAGAAACACAGAAACATGGCCATCAATACGACAGAAGTTAAAGGAAGAAAATCTCTCAGTAAAAGATCACAGGAAGGTCCAAGCATAGGTTAGAAATAACTTTGGGAAAACGGCAGGGCAAAGTCACTACTTATCAATAGTCATATTGAATGTTAATGGCCTGAACTCTCCAGTTAAAAGACACAGATTGGTTGATTGGGTTAAGGAACAAAACCCATCTATTTGCTGCTTACAAGAAACACATCTTTCCAACAAAATGCATGCAGACTGAAAGTGAAAGGTCGGAAAAAGATATTCCATGCCAACAGAAACCAAAAAAGAGCTGGTGTAGTCATCTTAATATCAGACAAAATAAACTTTAACACAAAAACTGTTAAGAGAGACAAAGAGGGGCACTATATAATGATTAAGGGATCAAGTCAATAGGAAGATGTAACTATTATAAATATATATGCACCTCATTACAGGGCACAAGTTTATTTAAAATATATGATAAAGAGCTTAAAGGGAGACTTAGAATCAATTCCACTGAGATTTGGTACCAGACAGGGATGACCACTCTCACCACTGCTATTCAATATAGTACTGGAAGTTTTAGCCAGAGCCATCAGGCAAGAAAAAGAAATGAAAGCAATACAAATTGGGAAGGAAGAAGTCAAACTATCCCTCTTTGAAGACAAAATGATTCTTTATTTAGGGGATCCAAAGAACTCTACTAAGAGACTACTGGAACTCATAGAAGAGTTTGGCAAAGTAGCAGGATATAAAATCAATGCACAAAAATCAAGAGCCTTTGTATACACATGCAATGCTATGGCTGAGAAAGAACTTCTAAGATCAATCATATTCACAATAGCCACAAAACAATCAAATACCTTGGAATACACTTAATCAAGGACATTAAAGATCTCTATGATGAGAATTACAAAACCTTAAAGAAAGAAATAAAAGAGGATACAAAAAAAAAAAGGAAAAATCTGCCATGCTCATGGATTGGAAGAATCAATATCATAAAAATGTCCATTCTTCTAAAAGCAATTTATAGATTCATTGTGATACCAATAGAAATACCAAAGACATTCTTCTCAGATCTGGAAAAAATGATGCTGAAAATCATATGGAGGCACAGGAGACCTCGAACAGCAAAAGCAATCTTGTACAACAAAAATAAAGCTGGAGGCATCACAATACCAGATTTCAGGACATACTACAGGGCAGTTGTTATCAAAACAGCATGGTACTGGTACAGAAACAGATGGATAGACCAATGGAACAGAATAGAAACACCAGAAATCAATCCAAGCATCTACAGCCAACTTATATTTGATCAAGGATCCAAAACCAATTCCTGGAGTAAGGACAGTCTATTCAATAAATGGTGCTGGGAAAACTGGATTTCCACATGCAGAATCATGAAGCAAGACCCCTATGTTACACCTTACCAAAAAATCCACTCAACATGGATTAAAGACTTAAATCTATGACCCGACACCATCAAATTATTACAAACATTGGAGAAACCCTGCAAGATATTGGCACTGGCAAAGACCTCTTGGAAAAGACCCTGGAGGCACAGGCAGTCAAAACCAAAATTAACATTTGGGATTACATCAAATTGAGAAGTTTCTGTACTGCAAAAGAAACAGTTAGGAAAGTGAAGAGGCAACCGACAGAATGGGGAAAAAATATTCGCAAACTATGCTACAGATAAAGGGTTAATAACCAGAATCTACAAAGAGATCAAGAATCTCCACAACAAAACAAACAACCCACTTAAGAGATGGGCCAAGGACCTCAATAGACATTTTTCAAAAGAGGACATCCAAATGGCCAACAGACACATGAAAAAATGTTCAGGATCACTAGCCATCAGGGAAATACCAGTCAAAACCACAATGAGGTTTCACCTCACCCTGGTCAGAATGGCTCACATTCAGAAATCAACCAACAACAGATGCTGGTGAGGATGTGGGGAAAAAGGGACACTAACCCACTGTTGGTGGGAATGAAAACTGGTAAATGCAAACTGACTATGGAAGTCAGTTTGGAGATTGCTCAGAAACCTGAATATAACCATACCATACAGCCTAGCCATCCCACTTCTTGGAATTTAACCAAAGGAAATTAAATTGGCAAATAAAAGAGCTGTCTGCACCTCAAAGTTTATTGCAGCTCAATTCACAATAGCTAAGACATGGAATCAACCTAAATGCCCATCAACGGTAGACTGGATAAAGAAATTATGGGACATGTACTCTATAGAATACTATACAGCAGTAAAAAAAAATCCGGTCATGTGCAACAAAATGGAGGAATCTGGAAAACATCATGCTGAGTGAATTAAGCCAGTCCCAAAGGGACAAATATCATATGTTCTCCCTGATTGGTGATAACTAACTGAGCACCGAAAAGGAAACCTGTTGAAGTGAAATGGACACTATGAGAAACAATGACTTTATCAGCCCTTGTCCTGACTATCGAGGAACAACTTAATACTACATAGCTTTTAGAATTTTTTTGTTCTACTTAATACTATTGGTTGAACTCTTTAATTAACACACAATTATTCTTAGGTGTTGAATTTAACTGAAAAGTGATCCCTGTTAAATATAAGAGTGGGAATAAGAGAGGGAAGAGATGTACAATTTGGGACATGCTCAATTGGACTTGCCCCAAATGGTAGGGTTAGAAACGTGCCAGGGGATTCCAATTCAATCCCATCAAGGTGGTATGTACCAATGCCATCTCACTAGTCAAAGTGATCAGTTTCAATTCATAATTGATCATAATATAGGATTAAGTGTTAAAGGGATCACATAAACAAGACTAGAATTAAAAAGGAGAGAACAATCCAACATGGGAAGTGGGATACACAGCAGACTCATAGGATGTCAGATGTCCTAAACAGCACTCTGGCCTCAGAATCAGCCCTTAAGGCATTTGGATCTGGCTAAAAAGCCCATGAGAGGAAAGTGGAGCAGGCCCAGGTGCTTGGGTCCCTGCACCCGTCTGGGAGACTGGGAGGAAGTACCCAGCTCCTGGCTTCAGATTGGCACAGCCATTAGGGGAGTGAACCAATGGAAGGAAGACCTTTCTCTCTGTCTCTCTCTTACTGTCTATAACTCTCTCTCTCTCTGTCTCTCTCTCTCTCACTGTATAACTCTGCCTGGCAAAAAAAAAAAAAAAGAAAAAATTTTCATTCATTTTTAATGATACATTGGCTTTATCTTGGATCAAAAAACTGAGTTAAAGATGAATATGATAGTATTCATAACCTTTATTCTGAACATCTTAGATGGTAGCACTTTATAATTCGTATAGGTGTTACTTTTGATTTGGCATTTTAGTTGAAGGATGCACTTGACTGGGCTATTCACATCATACTAGCCCTCACTCTTTAAGTCAAGGCATAAAAGTAGGGATTCAGTCAGTTTCAGGGTAAGTCTATTTAATTTTACATTTAGGAATTGGGAAAATAACCACAGGTTGGAAATACTGTGTGATGAATCGTGGCCAAAACTATATGTACTACCTGATCTCCATAAACTCCTACTCTGATCAGCGTATCAGAATTACTTTTGGAGTACCAGGTATTACCATGAGTCATGTACTAAAACCTCCAAAATTCCTGGATATCTTTCTTTTTCTTCCCACGGTCAGTCTAGGTCCCTTTAGAGGAAAACTTGATGGATGATTTACAGCATATAGCATTTCTGTTTTGTTTTGTTTTGTTTTGTTTTTTTCTCTTTTGATTTTAGCTCCCACACATAAGTGAGAACATGTGATATAGATCTAAGTTCATTCTTCTACATACATACATCCACTTTCACCAGCATCATTTGTTAGAGAGTCCATACTTACTACAATCTATTATCTGGGTACTTAAGTCAAAAATCATAATAATTTATAATATGTATGTACACATACTCATTTCTAGGCTCTCTTATCTTGCTCCATTTATCTACATGTCAGTTTTTATGCCAGTATCATGTTGTTTTAGGTACTATAGCTTTGTAGTATTCTTTAAAGTCAGGTATTGTGATGCCTCCAGCTTGATTTATTTTTCTTTCAGGATTGCTTTGGCTATTCTGGGTCTTTTGTAATTCCATATGAATTTTAGATTTTTTTTCTAATTCTGTAATGAATGTCATTGGCATTTTGATAAAGATTGCATTGAATCTCAGGATTGCTTTAGGTAGTGTAGACATTTTAATGATATTTGTTCATGCAATCCATGAGCAGGGACTATCTTTCCGTTTTTTGTGTGTCCTTGTTGATTTCCTTCATCAATGTTTTCATTGTAGAGATCTTTCATGTCTGTAGTTAAATCTATTCTTAAATATTTGTGGGATTTTTGTAGCTATTGTGACTGGAATTTCTCCCTTGATTTTTCTTTCAGTAAGTTCATCATTAGCATATAAAAAGCTACTGTTTGCTGTATTTTTATTTTGTAACCTGCAACTTTACTGAATTGGTTTTGAATGTTTCTTCAGCATAATGCAAGGAAAGCTCTGGAGTCTCATCCTCATTTCACATACGCTACTACTGACTCTATATTTCAGGGAATCACCTAAGCAAATTTTACGTAAGTTTTCAGTTTCTTAAACTAGCACTTTTATTTTAATCTAGATGCTCAAGAAAATATACCTGTATTGACAAATACTGATGAACACCATGTTATAGTATTTCTTCATTCTTCTCATTAGCTTCTATCTCCACATACATTTTCCAGTGGATTACTGATTAAAATTAATATTTGCAATTCTTTGGTGTTTATGTTATTTTTTTCTAAAGTAACCCTTATAATTTCCCACCTGAGCTATGCTGATATCTGATTCTTCTTATGAATTTGGAAGCAATGACATGTTTCTGAATGGTCTTGAGGAAATACCATTTTTTCAAGGCAGCTTCTTCAGATGGACAAACTATAGGCTCTTTGAGTAAAAGAAGATATGCCTCATTCAAATAGGTTGCATTTGCTGGTAATAGAAACTTGGGAATATATTGCATTCAGGGTTCTAGAACTCAGCCCTATCTGTTCAAATATTTTCCATGCCAACTCTTATAGCTCCCCTCCTTAGAATTAGTTACTTAATATTAACAAGATACATTGATGAGTCTATATTTTCAACTTGTGTAGGAACTCTGCATATAGTTATCTTAATAAAAATATTCTGAGACTTCCATAGCAGTTCTCTGATTCTCTAGCTGTACACTGGGCTAAGAGTGTAAAGCTCTAGGATTTTAATTTTCTTTCTGTAAGCAGTCCAGCACAATCAGAAACAGCTATCCTGTTTTTGTAGTCAAATATCACAGCTACTTGTTTCCCCAAAGACTTCCTTTCAATTGGCACATCTTCCCAGACAAGCCAGGTAATAATTTAAATCATCCTGATGTCACCTGATGAGACAGATTAATTATAGTGTACCATTTTGTACCTGAAAGAGGTTCTTTTCTGTGTTCAAGATAAAAGAAGCAAGCAATCTAAACCCAACATTCTTTCATGATGGTCTGTTTCCTGGCTAATCCTAATTCAAAAAAATTTGTATCAGTCAGAGACTAACCAAGAAAATATAAACTGATTTAAGTATTTCAGATTAAAACAATGTAATGCAGGTGATTACACAAATGTTCGTAGAGCTAAAAAAAATGAAATAGGAGAACATTAAACAAGCTGCACATTAGCGACAGCAGGCAATTCAGTATCACCCCACAGGGCTAGGGAATAGAAAGTATGATTTTGCTGTGGTCCCTAAGCCAGAGACAGGTAATAAGGGCAAGACTAACAAGAAGACCTGCTTGTGAGAATTGGGACCACTGAATGAGTGGTTATCTGCCAGGATCTGGAATTTAAAAATAGATGCAGCTGCCGCCAGAGATGTTGCATAAGTCAGTATGAGATAGGAGAATTAATCATAAACTCTTCCTTTCTCTTACATAATCATGTTCTCTTCTCATTGCTTGACCCTGTCTAGAGGCTAGTAGTTTCTTGCAACACAGAGTAGAAAAGGAGATAGGCAATAACTGAACTGAAAACAATAAACAGAAGACCAATTTGCTTTTTTTTTTTTTTTTGACAGGCAGAGTGGACAGTGAGAGAGAGAGACAGAGAGAAAGGTCTTCCTTTTGCCGTTGGTTCACCCTCCAATGGCCGCCGCGGCCGGCGCGCTGCGGCCGGCGCACCGCGCTGATCCGATGGCAGGAGCCAGGAGCCAGGTGCTTTTCCTGGTCTCCCATGGGGTGCAGGGCCCAAGCACCTGGGCCATCCTCCACTGCACTCCCTGGCCACAGCAGAGGGCTGGCCTGGAAGAGGGGCAACCGGGACAGAATCCGGCGCCCCGACCGGGACTAGAACCCGGTGTGCCGGCGCCGCTAGGCGGAGGATTAGCCTAGTGAGCCGCGGCGCCGGCCACCAATTTGCTTTTACAAAGAGAGTTTGCTGTAATTTAGCTTTTAGTTTTAGCCAAGCCAATTTGGATTAGGCTAAGATGCTTTGCACTCACTTCTTATAATGTTGCTTTCTGTGTCATAAATAGATTTCTAGTTCAATTCAAGGTAGAAAATTTGATCGTTAAACAAACTGGATAATCTAAAGAGACTTAAACAAGAAATTTGGGGTTTGACTCATTGTCAAAAGTTATAAAAGTTAGCTAGTTATAGTAGACATTATATGCAGATTTTACCTTATTTCTTCTAATTCTACTACTATTAAAATAGTTAATACTGACTCCACTCAGGCTTGTAGCATAGTGTAAAGAGAGCATAAAATACATTTTAAGATGTAAAATTATTCCAGAATTCACACCAATACTAAAAGAGCTTCAGTTTCCATGATTTACCTCTTTGAGGCAGTCTATATCTTTCTGAAACAGATTTCAATAACTTGTGAGTCTTTTCCAGGTATATGCTCAACAAATATCTTTCCCAGTCACCTCGCTGACTGGGTTTATCTAATCCAAAGTAATAAAAGGGCTTAGCATTATATTTTCTGTATGTTTCATGAAGCTATGTATTATAATTATTAATCAAGCAATTTGATAAATATACAGTAACTCTTTTGTATCCATCTGTGAGGTTCAACCAACTGTAGATTGAAACACACAAAATGTGTGAACATGTACAAATTTTTTGTTCATCATTCTCTAAATAATATAGTGTAGCAATTATTTACATAGCATTTATATTGCTTTGAGTAGTACCAGCAATCTAGATGTGGTTTAAAATGTTTAGGAATATGTGTATATGTTGTATACAAATACTATGCTGTTTTATACAAGACACTGACATATCTGCAGATATTGCTATTTGTAGGGATCCTAGAACCAAACTCCCATGGTTACCAAGTGACAGCTGTATATTAAACTGTAGCATTTCTACCTGTTATGAAGGACTTGTCAGTGGAACTTGTCTACTGAGCAGATTCATCCATTAATAGATGATCCTTGATTTATAGGAGTCTAGTAGAGAAAGAGATGAGGGAAGCATGTCCAAACTTGCACAAAAGGCCTATAGCTATAAAAATGTGACAATGTATCAGGCTAAATTTAAGACAATATTCCTGGGATTAATCAAAGAGGATGGGAGTATGGTGAACTAATGCTAAGGAAGTGGGAAGATTCTAGGATACAAATGCCCAAAGAGCATGTGTGATGATATTATTTTTATCAGCAGAACATTAGGAAGTTATTAAATGATTTTAGTCTGCAAAGTAAGATGTTCATTCTTACATTATGAAAACCATCACTCTAGCTGTGTTACAGATAAACATTGGAAGAAAAGTAGGTACTTTGATAGTTCAGACTAGGTTGAAGTTGATAGAGATAAATAGTAAATATATTTGAGTGATTATTTAAAAATAAAATATGACAGTTCAGTGTTCAATGGAATTGGGACGCTGAATTAAAATGACCTATCTAGGATAATTCTGAGCTCTCAGTAGCATGCATCAGTGGATGTTAAAGTATTGACAGAAGGTGTTACTGATGGCATTCATTGGAAAAACAGCAAGGTAGGGCTAGGTCACAAAGACAGACAAAGAAAGGAACCATGAGACAGCAAAAGAATGAAGAAATAGGCAGAAAAATCTACCCTAAAAAGCACCTCAGAATTCAAGGAAAGAGTATTTGAGAAGGAGGATGCATCAGAGCTGAGGTCACAAAAAGATGTAAAGGGTTCCTTCAACGGACATTATTGATGACACAGATGAGAGCAATTTTGGTGGAGTCAAGAGATCAAATGACAAATTGAGGTGAACTCAGAAGTAATCCAAAGAAAATGATTGTGGAAGAGGAAAAAGATATAATATCTGAAGAGTGAAGAAGATTCTTTTGCTATTCTTAAAAACTAAGAGACAACCTTGCATAAAAGTTAATGGAAAGTATTTTAGTCTATTTTTAAACAAAATGTACTTATCTTACTAATATTAGAAAAAAAAAGCACAGTGACAGAGACAGAAACAGAAAGAGATTCCATCTGCTTATTCACTCCCAAAAAGAGCCAGCGTTGGATCAGGCTGACACCAGGAGCCAACTGAAGCAATTGGATTATCATCTGCTGCTTTCTCGGGTACAGTGGCAGGTAATTGGATTGGAATCAGAGCAGCCAGGACTAAAACCAGTACTCCTAAATGGGATGTTAGTGTTGCAAGCAGTGACTTAACTTCATACACTATAATGCCAGCTCCTCTCACTCTGTGCTGTGCTGCTATAAAAAAAAAATGTCTGAGACTGGGTAATTATAAAGAAAAATTTATGGCCACTGCTATGGCTCACTAGGCTAATCCTCCGCCTTGCGGCGCCGGCACACCAGGTTCTAGTCCCGGTCGGGGCACCGGATTCTGTCCCGGTTGCCTCTCTTCTAGGCCAGCTCTCTGCTGTGGCCCGGGAGTGCAGTGGAGGATGGCCCAAGTGCTTGGGCCCTGCACCCCATGGGAGACCAGGAGAAGCACCTAGCTCCTACCTTCAGATCAGCGCAGTGCGCTGGCCACACCGGCTGCGGTGGCCATTGGAGGGTGAACCAACGGCATAAGGAAGACCTTTCTCTCTGTCTCTCTCTCTCTCTCACTGTCTACTCTGCCTGTCAAAAAAAAAAAAAAAAAAAAAAAAAAAAAAAAAAAAAAAAAAAAAGAAGAAGAAGAAGAAAAATTTATTTCTCACAATTCCAAAGACTCAGAAATCCAACATCAAGTCATTGGCATCTGAGGAAGGCCCTCGTACCAAGTCCTCACATGATGGAAGACAGAAAGGCTAGCAAGAGCAAACCCTCTTCCAACTGCTCTTTTAGTGGCAACATCATACATGAGGGCAGAGCCCTTGTGATCTAAACATATCTCAAAAGTTCCCACCTCTTAACACTGTTGCACTGGGGATTAAGTTTGCAACACCTGCATTTGGGAGCCCAGCTTCAGACCATAGCAGGGGTAAGAGGGAAATGTTTACTGCACAAGAGTGAAAAGTAACACGCAATAGTGCAAAATTCTGGAGGAAGCCACAAAGGATAGAATCCAAAATCTGAGGTGGTGGAAACAGCTGCATTGTCATGAGAAAGAAGGTTTTAGATACAAATTACTTTTGTTGGTGATTTGGAAGATGCATTGCTGTTATTAGATAAAAATTAGAGTTGTCCTGTGAAGACTTTTAATTTATCTACAAATTCAAGATTCTCTTTATACAGAGAGGAGAAAACAGATTTGGAGATTTAAAGGACTGAAAAATAAGGGGAAGCAGGAAGCAAAGGGCAGGGCATTTCTAATTCAAGTTTTAATGATTGTGTCTTTCACTTCTGTATTAGTCCACCTTTCATTACTTGAAGTAAAACACCCAAGAGGAGCTCTTTTTTGGAAAGAAGTTCAGTTCAGTTTACTATTGGAGGTTACAGGATCAGGTGGCCCCACAGGCAAGCATCTGTGGAAGCTGGTCATGGCAGATATGGAAACACAGTCACACAGTGAGCCAGGAGAGAGAGAAAAAAACCTAGTGCAAACTTGAACTTGGGGCTGGCCCTGTTGTATAGCCAGTAAAGTCGCCACTTGCAACACCAGCAAACTATACAGGCACCACTTTGAATCCTGGCTATTCCATTTCCAATTCAGCTTCCTGCTAACAGCCTGGGAAAGTAGCAGAGGATGGCTCAAGTCCATGGGCCCATGCACCCATGTGGGAGACCCAGATGAAGGTCTTGGCTCCTGGCTTCGGAACAGCCCTACTCCAGCCATTATTATTATTTGGGGAATGGACCAACAGATGGAAGATCTCTCTTTCTCTTTCTCTTTCTCTCTCACTCTCACTCTCTCCTTCTGTATCTCTGCCTATCAAATAAATAAATCTTAAAAAAAAAAAACCTTGAACGTAAATAATCAACACCTCAACCTTCCCAGCCCCACCTCTCACACAATCATTAGATCAAGTCTCCACTGTTACTCCATCAACCATTAACATTAGCACATCTGAGTTTAAACACCTGCATGGGCTTTGAGAAGATAAATCCTGCTGACTCGTGACAACTTTCCATTTGATGTACCTTAATTTGAAATTAAAAAGCATTTCCATGAACTAGTATTAGAATCTTTGGAGAAGATTGTTTTTTATTAAGGCTTCTTACCTCCCATTCTCTCTCTCTTTATCCCATTTCCATCCTCTGTTCCTACACACCCACAAACATACACACACATAAACTTATCATTCAAGTCTTTGAAGACCTTAATGCTATACAAATATGGTTGCTAAAAATCAATCTATGGGCCAGGACCATGGCATAGTGGGTAAAGCTGCCACTTGCAGTACCGGCATCCCATATGGTGCCAGTTCAGGACCTGGCTGCTCCACTTTTGATCCAGCTCTCCACTTTGTCCTAGGAAAATAGTAGAAGATGGCCCAAGTCCTTGGGCCTCTGCATCCATGTGGGGGACCTGGAGGAAGCTCCTGGCTCCTGGCTTCAGATTAGTGCAGCTTTGGCCATTGCGGCCTTCTGGAGAGTGAGCCAGTGGAGGGAAGAACTCTCTCCACCTCTCTCTCTCCCTCTCTCTCCCTCTCTCTCTCTTTCTCTCTGCTTCTGCCTCTCTGTAGCTCTGCCTTTCAAATAAATAAATAAATCTTTTAAAAATCAATCTACTGTCACAGATTTTACAGTTAAAAATCTCAGTGAAACTTAGCTCCTCACTTAGAAGGAAACCAAAAAACCACTACCTGACATTTGGTAGATCTGTACAAAGACCTCCCTGGAGTGTCACTGCCTCTGTTTATCACAATCAAAGTTTTTCAAGGGGAATTTCCTTAACTGAAAGCCTGCACAGCCTTTACAAAGTCTCTATTAAAGGCAGAAAGGGGAAAAAGGGCAGTTAAAATTTTTCTTTCCTTGCTTTCCCTTATATTTTTTGTAGGGTTCCAAGAAACCAAAGTGAGATATTTTTAAATATCAGTATGTTAGAGGCTGCATGAAATAGAGATGGCATGAAAATGCATGACAGACAAAATGCTTGAGAAATTAACATCTGCATCAATGCATCCTGGTTTCCTATTGATTTGTAGCTTCCAATGAGTAAAGTTGCCAACTGAATCAACCACGGTTTTTCTAGTCTCAGATTCTGATATTTGCTTCAAGTAACTGGCTTCCTTTTTAGATTATGTTACTGACCATTGAATATTCAGTATGACAGTGCAACATGAGAGTAATCCTGGCAGATTTTGCGTTTGTAATACAAAGGGAAATATTTCTCATATACAAGGAAGGGGAATGTTCCCTCCTGTTTTGTCAACCATTGTAAAATCCAGAAAAGTCTATCTAGCTTGAGTCTTCTATCCATTGATAAATTTGATTAAACAAAATTAGACTTGAGATTGAATTGTATGGAACCACCCAACTCTAAGGATACTGTCACTAAAAATTGGCTTCCAGAAAGGGTGACGCTTAGAGAAAAGAAATAGAAGTGAAAAGCCTACTACTATCACTGCATCTTCAGTTATATAAAATAAAATACTGCATTTAAAAGTAAGTGAGGTTATGAAGGCTAGGAAGACTTAAATAATGCAATTAAAAGCTTATAAATGATGGCTGGTGCCGTGGCTCAATAGACTAATCCTCTGCCTTGCGGCGCCGGCACACCGGATTCTAGTCCCGGTCGGAGCGCCGGATTCTGTCCTGGTTGCCCCTCTTCCAGGCCAGCTCTCTGCTGTGGCCAGGGAGTGCAGTGGAGGATGGCCCAGGTACTTGGGCCCTTTACCCACATGGGAGACCAGGATAAGCACCTGGCTCCTGCCATCGGATCAGTGCAGTGCGCCGGCCACAGCAGCCATTGGAGGGTGAACCAAAGGCAAAGGAAGACCTTTCTCTCTGTCTCTCTGTCTCTCTCTCTCACTGTCCACTCTGCCTGTCAAAAAAAAAAAAAGCTTATAAATGCAGGATTTAATGTATACTCAGAATATCTGATATATTCATGTTCTACTGCTGCTGTAGTTTAGAGGCTTCAAACATTTATATCTTACAGTTATGGTTTCTAAGTCTGAAACAGGCTCCTCTGAACTGAAATCAAGGTAGCAACAGGGAGACATTCTTCCTTCTGGGGGCTCCAAAATTTTCATCTGTTTGCTTGCTTGTTCCAGCTTCTAAATGTGGCCCATATTCCTCAGCTCCTGGCCCCTTCCTCCATCTTCAAAGCTGGCAGTATGGAGTCCCTTAGACTCTGCTCCCATTAACTCATGTTTTCTTTGGCCTCACTTGTGCCTCTCTTTTCCAATTTCAAGGAATCTTATGAATACAGTGTATTCCCCCATATTCTCCAAGTTAATCTCCCATCTCAAGGTCCTTAAATTCATCACATTTGCAAAGTTCCTTTTGCTATTTAAGGTAATATATTCACAGGTTGTGGGGAGTAGCACATGAAGAGATTTGGAGAGGGAGCCATTATTTTGCCTAACATGATTTTAGAGTTACAGGATATGCTTCTAAAAGAAATTTATTACTAACAGGTTTCCATTTTGTAAGTGAACTGCATTCAAAGATGAGATTGAAAGAAATTAAAGGATTTTTTTCTCCCATAACTATGCAGTACATCAGATAATCAAACCACTCATATCTAGTGAGAAGAATGCTAAAATGAAAAGTATTCCTTTGGCAAAATGAAATTAATTCAGAAGATATTAATGAGCGATTGAAAAGCTACTAGGGATGCCCACAGGATGTCATGCATCTCCTTTTCAGGAAATTACAGTAGAAGTGAGAGCAGACAGAGGCCATAAAAGGGTAATAAAATGTATTTTAATTAAATTATTCCACAATAAAACTAAAAGGAACCTAAAAACAATGGTTGATCATTATCCTCATTTTGTTTCTTGAATGGCCTCTGCAAGAAATGATTTTGAGATGACAGCTGAGATGGTTGCAAACAATTCCACCCTGATGCTCATACACTCACACACTCTGCCTCTCTCCCCTCTTTCCTTCATGACATCGTTCTTTCCCTTTCTTTGTCTCTCTCAAATCCTCTCCTTCTTTCATCTTGTCTTGCAGGAAGTGTGACCTGAGTGAAGACTCCAGTACATCAGTTTATTGCTGTCTAAAGCACATGAAAGGAGTGGATGTTTGGTGCAGTGGTTAAGATAGCACTTGGGACAACCAAATCCTACATCTACAAGCCTAGTTCCTTGTCCTGGCTTCATTTCTAAACCAGCTTCCTAGTACTGTGTTCTCTCGAGGCAGCAGGTGGTGACTTGAGTATCTGGACCTCTGCCACCCACTTGGGAGGTTTAGATTGAGTTCCTGTTCCCTGGGTTACTGCTGGCACAGCCCTGCCTGCTGTGAACATTTGAAGAGTGAATCAGTTGACAGAAAATTCATTCTTTACCCCCTCTCCTGTCTCTTTCAAATAAAGTGAAAATCAGTTTTAATATTTAAATAAATAAATGAAGCACACATTATAGGCAGAATTCTCATAGCTATGGGTTAGAGTTGGCACTAAGCACACTTGCTTTAGCTGCAGCATGTTACACCTTTAAAACATGCCAGATTCCAAGAGATACAACTGCCAGGAAAACTGGGGTTCCAGGAAACAAGAATTTTCATACTTTTGTCATCATCATCTTGATTTAAAAAAAAAAAACTACAGTATTAAGCATCCACACCTTTCAAATAAAAGATTGGGGCAGGTGGTCTAACAACGGAAGTTTCATCATTTATAAATTTAAAAGAAAATTGGTATAAGCTCATAAAAACAAATTGCATTTAGCCACTTATCGAATACATTTACTTCACTGAAGAATAAAATAAAACTGTAAGAATCCAAGCGCACGCTGGGAAACCCAAGAGGAATGGTCACCACTATTTCTACCAGGCAGTCAAGAATGCTACTTAGTCGTAAAGCCCACAATTTATTTTGTGAGCTGTCTGCCAGTGCCTCAAACACTACAGAAACAAATTCTTTTATTCCATGTGAAATCATGTGAACTGAATATTTGGCTAGCTTAATTATCCCAGGAGTCTGGTTCAGTAGTTCGGTGTCTGGCACACTAAATGCTCAATAAATGTAGATTGAATCAATGAACAAATGCATGAACAATTTAAGATTAGCCATATAGAAAGCAAGCCAAGTTTCATCTCTGCCAGGACTGAGTGAAAAGCTCATAAGATCCATCTGGAGGAATGACTGCTTGGGACATTCAGTCTTGTTAGGAGAGAAATACTTATAATGAATAATTAATCTAATAAATACTTATAATGAATAATAACTAATTTAACTGATTTCATCAGTTAATTAATTTATGGCATCATCATAAAGAGTGTTTTTTAATAAATAATTATTTGTCAAAGCCTCCATTCCCATTGGATTCAGGCTCCTTAATGATAGCTCAATCCAAATTCATAAACCTTAAAAACTTCAATCTCAGGGCAGGCATCTGGCATAGCAGTTAAGATGCTGCAGGCATTTGGCATAGCAGTTAAGATGTTGGTTGGGATGCCTGTATTCAATATTGGAGTGCTTGAGTTTAAGATGCAGTCCACTTGTGGTTCCAGCTTCCTACTAATGCACACCCTGGAAGGCAGCAGTGATGGCTCAAGTAACTGAGTCCCTGCCCCTCAATGTGGGAAACCTGGATTGAGTTCCAGGTTCCTGCTGTGGCCAGGCATAGATCCAGCTTTTGATTTGGGGAATGAACCAATGGATGGGAGCTCTCTATCTCTGTCCAACTGTGTCTCTGTCTCTCAAATAAAATAAATAAACAAACATTTCTTAAAAAACAAAACTTCAGCCTCATATTCAATTCACAGTTCTCTTCCTCTGTAGTCCTAGACAGGCTCAACAGGTGGCTTTGTGACTTGTAGCAGGAGAGTGAGGAGATACACTATTCTCCTTCATGCTGTTGTCCATCCGTTTTTCTATTGTTGTTCTTCTGGGATTAGAGGGATGATGGAGAGGAAGGAAGACATTCCACAGCAACTGTTCACGGCAAATCAGCCTATCTTGTTTGCTAGGCTGTCACTGGCCTCATTCCCTTCTTTCCATAAAATGTTGACTTTCCCATGGGAAGTGTTTATGGGTTCTTGGTTCTGGCCTCTAGAGATTATTCCTTGCATAATTCCCTGAAATGAGGCAAAGAATTTGCCTCACTCCTCTTCTCAAGCCCCATCCCAAATCCCTGACAACCCCTCCCACACACACATTCTCTTGCTACTCTCACCCAATGGGTGGCACTTAACAGAGGGCAGTGATTACAAAAAATTTAACTCTCAGATTTCATTCCCATATACTTGTTACACTAAACATAGACATGCAGGCTGCACTCTGGAATTTTCTTGTTCAACTTTATCACACTCCTCTGATCCTTTCCTCCATGCCCAGGTCTAAAGGACATTCGAGTCATCAGTTCAGTGGCTCTGCATTTTCTAGCTGACCATCCTTATTTCTTCAAGGCAAGTTGAGCACTCCTGAAATTGTGGGCGAACAAATCATATGCCGTTCTTTTCTTGGAGATAGGATGGCTACTTTTCTACACAATCCATATAATCCATATTTCCATAGAAGATGATATAGCTTCTCTTATTGAAATATTTTATATGCATGGCTAAGGGAAGGCTGGGTAGATTCATTTTATTAAACTACTGTATTTAGCCTCTTCTGGAGAGAAGTAACTAGATTCCAAGATTGAAATGTGCTATACTTTAAGACAATCCTGGGGTTTTTGGTGTAGTGGTTAAGATATTCTCCATCTCATAACCAAGTACTTGAGTTGGAGTCCTGACTGCACTTCCGATTCTGACTTGCTACTAATGAGCACTCTGGGAGGTAGCAAGTCATAGTTCAAGTAGTGAACCTGCCACCCATGTGAGAAACCTGCACTGAGTTGTCAACTCCCAGCTTTGGACTGGCCCAACCCTGACTATTGCAGGCATTTGCGTAGTGAATCAGTGGATGGAAGATCTGTCTGTCTGTCTGTCTGTGACTCTTTCTCTCTGCCTTACACATAGATAACAATAAATAAATAAATAATTTTTCAAATTAAGAGAACAATAATCAATATCTGCTACATTTACGTGTACCCACTAGTGGATCCTTGAAAAACAGAAACTCAAGTAGAGAACTAATCATATAGCCAGGTTCTCTTCTCATACACAGTGCTGTACATATAACAAGTCATTTTTCTTCCCACAACTCTCAGTAAAAAAGAAATTACTATGCCAGGTTATAGTAAGTTTTTAAAAAGTTTTCCACATATATCATTACAGGTAATCATACCAACCAGTGTTTTAAAAACACATCATTTTAAAAATATATTTGGAAAAATTATATTAATTTAGAGTATATTATCATCATCATACAGCCTAAGAGGATCAGTATTGTTATTATTCCTATTTACAATAATTTGCCTAATTTAACCAAGGCTGTATTAGAATTAGAACCAGGCGTTCAAATTCCATGGCCAATGTTCTTCAAAACTGTGCTGTTTATGGGAACTTGTACTTTTCTTATGAAATTGGGTCCAATTTTCTAAGACAAAATCAGTGTCATGTACCAGGATATATGTGGAGAGCCACAGGCACATAAAATAACAAAAGAACTACTGAGTTCATTCATAGTGAGTTCAACTGACAAAACTCAATACTAATGAAGCTTCCCCATAAATAAAACCTGCAGTTGTCACAGCATGGAATATTCTTAGGTTTCTGATGTGCAATGTTTTGAGACTGCCACCTGGACCATCTCCATCTAAAGGGTAGGCACTGATGAGCAAGGCTAACTGGACTGCAGAAGAAATACTATTTAGCATGTAAATATAGGTACTCTGTGATCATCAAAATTACAAATATGTTTTCCTATGTCATAAGGTCACATGGCAATTATATCCTGGAGTGTTTTGCAATCCAATACTTTATCTACCATTTACGATTTACAAGGTAAGAAAAGGAGCACTGAATGTGGTTCAGGAAACAGCTTAACCACTTTGGAAATTGGTGTTGAAACATACTCCCTTGGAAACTGAGATGTCCATGATATGGAGGAGAAAATTGAGTCATACCAGATGGATAACAGAAATCCTGAAATTATTGGGAATATCTACCATCATATGTAGCCTTCAAATCCACCTCTTCCTCCTAATTTTTGAAACTATCCACAGCCACCATTACAGATTAAATTCAGCTAATAACTGGGACTCTAAAAATGCAAATTCCAGCAAAGGACTAAACTGTACTCATGTGTTGCCTAGGAATGGGCAATTTCATTGTTGCATGAGCATCATGGAGTGTGCTTACACAAACTGAGATGCCTACAATGTCATCAGGCAATATAATCTCATGGGACCATATAAAGATATGTGTCCCATCATTGACTGAAGTGTTGTGTATTATCAGTCATACACTGGTGAGAAGTACTTAAATTAATGACTTCATCTTATCAACTGACAAATACATTGGTGAAACCACTGTGTTACAATTATAAGGGGAAATGATTGCTACCAAGGAGAGAGACACAGTGCTGTCCATTGCAGCATAGCCTGCAAGAAGGAAAAATCAGAAATACACCGGATAAAACCCATCCAGAGGAAAACAGTACATTGTACTGGATATTTCTGACAGAATATTACACAGCAGTAAATATTAATTATCAGGTTAACATATGTCTAAAAAACCTTTGAGAAGAAAAAGTCATTGAAGGAAGTTTTCTAAGTGTATTTTCAATCATTTTAAAAATCAAGCAATGCCACAGAAGATTACATAATATTAGAGTAGTGAAACTATAAACAAGTGATTAAACCTTACTGGTTCTGGAGTCAGATTCCTGCATTTGAATCCCAAGTTATTAGCTATGTGACTTGTCCAAGCTGCTTAAGTTCTTGGTGTCTCAATTTCTGAATATGTACAATGGAGACAACAATAGCACTCATTTCATGGCGTTATTTTCAAGAGTCAAAGGAAGAATAAATGTGAATAATTTAGAACACTGCTAAACGCATACTCAATGTTCAGCAAACATTAGTTATCATTCATAATTTATGTTCACACTGATACAGAAAATACAATAATATCAACTGGAATTCATGATATTGCATGCCTCTAAGAAGAAAGGAAACAGAGAGGCTGAGTTGGATAACAGAACGTCATCTTTATATTCTGTTTCATTTACTGAAACACAACAAATGCATGAAACTTAGATACAAATGTTAATGATGATACCTTTAGAACCTGAACATCAAAGAGTAGAAGCAACACAAATGGGAACACAGGAAAGAGTCAAAACAGGCTTTATGATTTTAACCAGGTCTTCCTTATTTGAGGCTCATACACGGGAAGGAAGCCAGATTAAGAAAGATGAGAAGGAAGACCTACCTAAAAATAAGGCTTCTCAATAGGGCAGCGGAGCAAGTTGACCTGTGGTACAAGGAATTGATCATCTTTTCAGGCAGCCCAGTTAGAACAGCTACCAGTAGCATCTACTTTAAGAGTCAGAACCCAGGGGCTGGTGCTGTGGAGTAGTAGGTAAGCCTCCTCCTGCAGTGCCGGTATCCCATATGTGTGCCAGTTCAAGTCCTTGCTGCTCCACTTCCAATCCAGCTCCCTGCTGATGGCCTGGGAAAACAGTGGACAGCCCAAGTGCTTGGGTCCCTGCAATCACGTGGGAGACCCAGAATAAGCACCTGACTGCTGGCTTTGGTTCAGCCCAGCTCCGGCTATTGCAGCCATTTGGGGAGTGAACCAGCAGATGGGAGACCTCCTTTACTGTCTCTCCCTCTCTCTCATATAAATAAAACAAATCTTAAAAAAGGAGTTAAGACCGGGCCGGCGTAGTGGCTCAGGAGGTTGATCCTCCACCTGTGGTGCTGGCATCCCATATGGTCGCTGGTTGTAGTCCTGGCTGCTCCTCTTTCAATCCAGCTCTCTGTTGTGGCCTGGGAGAGCAGTGGAAGATGGCCCAAGTCCTTGGGCCCTTGCAGCCGCATGGGAGACTGGGAGGAAGCACCTGGCTCCTGGCTTCAGATCAGTGCAGCTCTGACCATGATGGTCATTTAGGGAGTGAACCAATGAAAGGAAGACCTTTCTCTCTGTCTCTCCCTCTCACTGTCTGTAACTCTACCTCTCAAATAACTAAATAAAATCTTTTAAAAAATAAGAGTTAAGACTCAGTGACTTTATTCAAATAAGAACAGGCTGGTGATGGAATTCAGCTGATCCTAATAGCCTCCGGGGCTTCAACTTGTTGTCACCATAAGCAACAGTCTTAGAACACTACGGTTAGCCTGAGAAACATCTGGCAATCAGCGTCATAAAACTCAGTCTCTGATAGCCTGATTTTCAGGAGTAGAAGCAACCATAAAGAAACAAGCAGAAGACAAGAATCTGGGCAGCCAGGAATTCAAGGTGACAGAGGAAAGAGTTGCAAGTTGGCATGACCTGGAAACACTGGTGTAGAATGGCAGAAGCCTTCTAATGCAACTTCATCGTGCCAGATCATGTCCACAGCTCGATGAGAGTGTCAATAACACAGCTAGAATGTAGGGCAACATGCCAAGCAGTTCCCATAAGAGTAGCTTAAAGAGTGAGGTTGCAGTTTGTCAATATTTGAGACTCTTCTTTCCTCCTCCTCTCATCATTCAGTTTCCTAAAACTTCTGCATTCAGAAACTAACTGTGGACAGATCAGGGGTAGTTTGGGACTATTATTTTTCTTCTTTATGTCTCAATCTTTATTTTTCTAATCAGTCTCATAGCATCTACTTTAAAAAGTTGCTGTCTCCAGTTTTCTGCTAATGCACATGCTAGGAGGAAGTGGTGATGGCTCAAGTAGTTAGGTTCCTGCACCCATGTGGAAGACCTGGATTAAGTTGCCAAATTTTGTCTACTTCCAACCATCTAGGCATTTGTAGAGTAAACCAATGGATGGGGGATCTCTCTACCTCTCTGCCCCTCTCTGTCTCTCTGCTTCTCAAAATAAAAGCCAGTATTTTTTTTTTATTTTTTGCCAGGCAGAGTTAGACAGTGAGAGACAGAGACAGAGAGAGAGAGTTATAGACGGTGAGAGAGAGACAGAGAGAAAGGTCTTCCCTCCGTTGGTTCACTCCTCCAATGGCCGCCACAGTCAGCGCTGTGCTGATCCGAAGCCAGGAGCCAGGTACTTCCTCCTGGTCTCCCATGCAGGTGCAGGGACCCAAGCACTTGGGCCATCCTCCACTGCTCTCCCAGACCACAGCAGAGAGCTGGACTGGAAGAAGAGCAACCGGGACTAGAACCCGGGGTGCCAGTGCCGCAGGTGGAGGATTAGCCAAGTGAGCCACGGCTCTGGCCAAAAGCCATTATTTTTAAAAATGAAATGCTGCCATCAAAACAGATTTGCACAGTTAAATATTTGGAGTTCAAGAATAAATTCATATATTAAATATTAATGTAGCTCAAGCTATTTTTAAAATAAAAATGGAAATAGTAGTTCTAGCATTTTCTTCTCACAACTCAGATCATCTTGCTCAATGTTAGCTATACTCACCTATCGCAACTGGAGGCCACTGACATAAATGTTTTACCTGAAGTAGTGCAAAATTTAGCTTCATCAAAACTGTTTTGTTTTGGGAATGATACAAATAATCTTACAGGAGTAAATGATGAGGAAATACTGAATTTTGTAGTGGCTAAACGCTAAATTGTGCAAGTAAACACCCTAAATATGCTCATGAACACATGGGCCCAAACTAATGACCAAAGAGATGCTGGAAAGAATAATCTGGATTTGAGTCTCATCATTCTTACAAAAAATGATGAAGTTCTGCTGGGGCAGCGGCAATCAGCAGGCTCTTTGAACACCCTCTTGATATACCATCCTTAGAATGATGTATTTGTTCACTAAGCTTTGCCTTGGCCTGCTATGGGAGGTATTGTGAGGTATTTATGGTGTGCTTGAATCTGATCTCTTTATCAATGTCATCCTCTTCAAACCTGGCCTGATAGTGTTGACTCATGATTTTCACACAAGTAATGGTAGGATGATGGATAGCGACTCAGAAAGAAGTCCACGGACTATCTCCTCTGTCATCTCAGTGAGAGAAGCCAGCTCAGGAAGGCTGTTGCAACCACATCCTGAATCTACTGCAAAGTAATGTTTCATTCATCACAGTCTTGCCTTGAATCACCTTGTTGATTTGGAAAATAAATTTATAAGCAACCAACTGACATTTACAAACCTTTATTCTTTAAATCCTTTCCCACAAAATACTTTATTTACATTTTAGAGATTTGAGTGTCCTACTTTACATAATACATTCATATTTTCCACCTCTTCCTTACCCTTTCTTGTTTCAAAGAAAAAATAACATATATCTCAGTGTTCCACCTCCACCTAGAGAAACTTATAAATACCCATAAGGAATATATATGGCTTATATTTCCCCACTTAAATAGTATTTTCCATGTCTACAAAACTCAACTATGGTAAGAATTTACTTGTAGTTTTGTCGGAAAGCCAAGTAATATATCTATAGGGAAAAAAGGGGACTTTGTAGGTTATTAATGAAGTGTTAATTTGTAGGCATGGTGTGTCTGCATGTGTGTAGTTGTATATTGAGCCAATTAAATATCTCCAATAACTTGGATACAAGTTAAAATAAGTTAGCACCTTTGGATGTAAATTACATTGCCAGAATTAAGATTGTCTTCCTATTGTATCACAAAAAACCAAAATGCATTAGAATAGAAAAATACCAGTTCATGTCAAAGATAAAATGATCCTAGACCAGAACAATATTGGTTTATTAATAAAAATTGAAGAATTAAAAAATTGTCAATATTAATGAAATTTGGTCAATATAAAGTTTTAAGTAAACAGACTCACAGAAATATATTTCTTGTTTTGTTTTGTTTTTCTTTCAGAAATATATTTCTAATCCCTTTCTTCATTGTTCAGGATGGGTTCAGCCAGCAGGTTTGAGCCAGGTAAATAAATTATGGTGGGAAATGAATCCTTGGATGGCTTTTAAGATTTTATTCAGTAACCTACTGTCTTGACCTTGAATTTTTACAGTTTTATAATTACATGTAATAGTCACCATTTTAATTGTATACACGAATGGTTTTTAGTAAATCTATACAGTTGCATAATTATGACCACAATCAGCTTTTAGAACATTTCCACCACCCAAGTTCCCTTGTGCCATTTGCAGTTTTAATTCCACCCTCAGGCCCAAGAAGCTGTAAATCTCTCTTTCTCATGCTCTCTCTTTCATATATATATATGAGATGTATATATATATATATATATACCTATTTCTTTATATATATTTGTTTCATTTTCTGGAAATTTCATGCAATATATATGGAATCATACAATATATAGTCTTTGTGTTGTACTTTTTTTGCTTAGCATAATACACAAGTTTATTCATTTTCTAGGTACCAATAGGCTATTTTTTAAGGTCGCTGAATAACATTCATTGTGTGTTTCTACATTTTGTTTGTCTATTCACCAGTTTGGGGATATTGGGTTAAGCTCCCATAAAATGTCATGAACAAGTCTTTGTTTGGACATATGCCTTCATTTCTCTTAGAAGATAGCTAGGGATGAAATTTCATGGTCTGCTATAAGTATTTCTTAAGCTTTTAAATATGTAAAACTACTTTCCAAAGTGACTATGCCATTTTCCATGCCTACTAGCGAAGTTTAAAGATTTCAGTTTCCCAAATCCTCAGCAACACTTAATAATGCAAGTCCTTTGGGTTACAGCCATTGTAGTGGAAGGTACAGGAATCTCATGCTGGTTTTAATTTGCATTTTCATAATGACTGTTGAGCACCTTTTCACATACTTACTGGCATTTTGCATTTCTTGTAGGTGAAATGTTTCTTCAAAAATGGTGTCCATTTTTAATCAAGTTGCTTGTGTTCTTATTTAGTGATAAGTTTTTTTATTTTTTATTTTTATTTATTTGACAGGTAGAGTAGTAGACAGTGAGAAAGAGAGAGACAGAGAGAAAGGTCTTCCTTCCGTTGGTTCACCCCCCAAATGGTCCCTATGGCCGGCCGGTGCTGCGCCGATCTGAAGCCAGGAGCCAGGTGCTTCTTCCCAGTCTCCCATGTGGGTGCAGGGCCCAAGGACTTGTGCCATCCTCCACTGCCCTCCCGAGCCACAGCAGAGAGCTGCACTGGAAGAGGAGCAACTGGGACTAGAACCCGGCGCCCATATGGGATGCTGGCACCGCACGCAGAGGATTAATGAAGTGAGCCAGGGCACTGGCCCCAGTAAATATTGTTTATATATTCTAGCAAGAAGTCCTTTATCAAGTATGTCCTAACCAAGTATTTTCTCCCTGTTGGATAGTGGCCTTTTCATTTGCCTCCTTTTGAGAACAAAGTATTTTAACTTTAATAAGGTTAAATTTATGAATTATGAATATTTTTATTGATCTAAGAAACTGGTGACCAACCAATGACCAACCAAAGACCACAAAGATTTTTTCCCAATGTGTTCATCTAGAGCTTTTATTGTTTTAACTCTTAAATCTAGGTCTATAATCCATTTTGAGTTACCTTTTTTGTTTATGGTATGAAATAAGAGATAAAGATAATTTTTTCCTGTGAATGTCCAATTTTCTTAACCAAAAAGACGATTCTCTCCTTTATCCAATAGCTTCAACACCTCTGTTGAAAATCAAATGGGCATAAATGTATAGGTTTCTTCTTTAATGTAATCTAAAGCATGATATTCTTTCATGAAAATTCCATGCATTTATAAGTGTTTTATCTTTGGAAAACACTGCTGAGGCCAGTATGAACATCAGCGCACACAGTTTCAATAAATTAACTGGTAATCCAATTCACATGTATCTTGTAAGTTCAGTTAACCTGACTTTCTGAGTCCACACAGTTGAAAACCTAAGTGGAATAAAATTTTCAAAGTAATCATAATCTTGGAATGATAACTGGCAGTTAAATGTCTTCTACTGTCACATTATGGAAACTTATAAACTTTAATCATCAACATGTATTTGCTTAGCCTCTTTTACATTGAAGGCACTGGGAAAGATTCAAAGAAATATGAAGTGAGTCAGGATTCTATTGGTACATGCCTGTATGACCAATTAGATTCTTCACATCCAGTCTCCACTGTGATTAGTGGTGTCTATACCACACTGCTTATAAATATTTTGAAAACTATCACTGACTATTAGAGCTCTCTATTCTACATAAGCTTTTAATCTAGTTGGAGACACAATCACTTAATAAAGTGTTCAGGGTAACAAATAATATACTAGACTAAAAAGATTGAGAGAGGGAAGAGCACAGAGAGGTAGGTAATGGTAGGTATAATAACAGAAAACAGCAAAAAAAATTCTAAAGACAGGACCTGGTGCTGTGGCATAGCAGGTTAAGCAGGTTAACGCAGCACCAGCATTCCATATGGGCACATGTTGGAGTCCTGGGTGCTCAACTTGATCCAGTTCCCTGCTGGTGCACCTGGGAAAGCACTGGAAGATGATCCAAGACCCTAAGTCCCTGCATCACATGGGAGACCTGGAAGAAGCTCCTGATTCCTGGCCCAGGACCAGCCATTTGGGAAGCGGGTCAGCTGATGGAGGACCTTTCTCACTCTGTCTCTGCTTCACTCTTTGTATCTCTGTCTTTCAAATAAATAAATGTTTAAAAATATTTCTAAAGATAAAATCATTTTTAAAAGAATATTACACAAAGTTTAAGTTTTTTTAAAAAAATATTGATTTATTTATTTGAGAGGCAGAGTTACAGACAGAGGGAAAGGCAGAGAGAGGTTTTTCATCCACTGGTTCACTCCCCAAATGGCCACAACAGTCAGAGCTGGGCCAATCTGTAGTCAGGAACCAGGAGCTTCTTCTGGGTCTCCCACAAGGGTGCAGGGACCCAAGCACTTGGGCCATCCTCCACTGCTTTCCCAGGCCATCAACAGGGCCTGGATAGGAAGTGGAGCAGCTTGGACTTGAACTGGAGCCCATATGGGAAGCTGGTGCCACAAGCGGTGGCTTACCCTACTACACCCCAGCGCTGGCCCCAAGTTTCAGTTTTTATAAACTTAAAACTTACTAATGCCCCAATTGATATTTGATAAATTAATTTTAAAAATAATGTTTGTCGTTATCAATTTGCCAACTAGGTGTCAGGCCATGAACTGTGTTAGCAAATTGTGCTAGTTATAGCTCTAACTGTGCTAGGATATGAACTATATTATCTCTAATTCTTATCACAAATCTAATAAATAGAAGATATTATTATAGTCATTGGCTTAACTTAATGAGCTTGGCAGAAAAAATAAGGCCACAAAGGGACAGAACATTCTAATTTAACTATCCCAATTCCCATACCTATAGTGAAAAGTTTACTCTTCTTTAAGTTTCCCACCCTCAGGAATTACTAGGAACTTGGGAAATGCTTATGCAAATTTTGAATTAGTCCTCTTCATTGCCTCTTGCTTCTTGCCGTCAGCCAGGAGAGAGCTGTAAAACAGTCACAGATGGCAGAACTGGTCACCCTGGTGGCTGACCTGGAAACAACTAATGTATTGGTCTTGGTTTCTCCCCATGGTGCCCCCCATTATGGATGATGGTTATTGTGATTTTGAATCTTCAATATCCATCAGAATACAAAGTCTTGTGTACCTTTAAGCTGGAGCAGAGGAGGATGGTGTAGGAACAAGGTAATAAAAGAAGAAAAAAGAATAAGGGGAACAATTTTAATAAAACTGTACATTAAGAAACTTCTTGTAGTGTATATTTGGTACAGACATTAAGTTCAAGTTTCAGGTCCAATTCCAATTGCAGCTTTCTGCTAATGTGCACCCTGGGATGGAGTGAAACCTAGCTTCATGTTGGCCCAGACCTGGCTGTTGAGGGCACTTAAAGGGTGAATCAATACATATTAAGCTCTCTTTCTTCTTCTTTGTCTCTCTTTTTCTCTATCTGCCTTTCAGATAAAATAAATACAATTTTTTTTTTTTTTTTTGACAGGCAGAGTGGACAGTGAGAGAGAGAGACAGAGAGAAAGGTCTTCCTTTGCCGTTGGTTCACCCTCCAATGGCCGGCGCACTGCGGCCGGCGCACCGCGCTGATCCGATGGCAGGAGCCAGGAGC
Organism: Oryctolagus cuniculus; assembly: GCF_964237555.1. Classification (NCBI taxonomy): domain Eukaryota; kingdom Metazoa; phylum Chordata; class Mammalia; order Lagomorpha; family Leporidae; genus Oryctolagus; species Oryctolagus cuniculus. The sequence goes on along the minus strand of NC_091432.1, from coordinate 149,086,639 downwards.
CAGGTGCTTTTCCTGGTCTCCCATGGGGTGCAGGGCCCAAGCACCTGGGCCATCCTCCACTGCACTCCCTGGCCACAGCAGAGAGCTGGCCTGGAAGAGGGGCAACTGGGACAGAATCCGGCGCCCCAACCGGGACTAGAACCCGGTGTCCCGGCACCGCTAGGCGGAGGATTAGCCTAGTGAGCCGCGGCGCTGGCCAAATAAATACAATTTTTTAAAACAGACATTTTGTTAAACAACTCGATAAAATGGGTAACGGTGTACAGTATTGGAAAGACAATGACCAATGAAGCCAGAAAAGTTATAACAATGAATAAAATCATTCAAATATAGTCTCTGTTATTTACAACACATCTGGCCTTGAACAGCTTACCTAACCTCAGTGCCTATCTATATACTAGGGCTCCTTTCGCAAAATGCTGGATTAAGGGGCAGGTTAGTCATTCTCTGGTCTAAGGTGCTGACCCCTAGTGGTACTAGAAGATCAATAGATTGAACAACAGCTTTGGTGCGGACTGACCCAAGGTTCCACTCCTGGCATCTGATGGAACTGGTGACATGTGGTTTCTTTGTTTTTGTTTGTGTGTATGCGTGAGTGAGATATGCCTTTGATCCACTCTGGACCAAAGCTGACAGAGCCCTCTGATCAACATTAAAAACTTTTTTATGCAGAGAGCTCACTCAAGATAAATGTACAAACATATAAATAATAACCATTTTTAGATAAGATGTTAGTGAAAATAGTTTATTGTATGGTTCAATAATAAATCACACAAAATTTCTATGACAAAAAATAGAGATCACTATGGTAAAGAAAGAAAAGATGGAAGATACTCGCCCTGTCTCAAAGTAGCACTCATTATTTCTGCTTCTTGTCTTTTGGATCAACCTAACTATTCAATGTGGGGCACCCTTTCTGGGCCTCACATACCACAAAGCCTGAACGTGTCTGATCAGCTGAGTGTGCCACCAACACTCCTAGAATGGTTATAAGAATTACCTAAAATTATGTAGAATAAGAACAAGCCCAGGATGTATCACATACCTAGTAATCAAGTATTGTTAGTTCTTTTTTTCTATCCTAAATGTCAAAAGTGAACTTTGACAATCCTACAGCACTAATCCCAGTAACCAATGTGTTCCTGAATACTACTGCCAAGGAACCCTAATATCTTGCTCAGTTAACCAGAAAGAGGCAGGCCAAAAGCATTGCATTCCTGGAACAGTTTGCAACACAATTTAAAAAATTATTATAATCTACCAAGAAGGTAAAGTAACAAAATCAGAGAAATAAACAGAGGCAGAAACAGAGATCTTTCATTTGCTAGCTCACTCCCCATATGCCCCCAACATCCAGGGCTGGGACACATCATGGTTAGAGGCTCAGGACTCCATCCAGTCCACCTTGTGGGTGGCAGGGGTCCAAGCACTTGAGCCATTGTCTGCTTCTTTCCAGAGTGTGTTACCAGGAAGCTAGATCAGAAGTGGAAATGCCAGGACTCTAATCAGCATTTCAATAAGAGATGAGGATGTCTCAAGTGGCAGCTTGGACATCCTGCTGCACCACAATGCCCAGCCTCGGGACCCATTCTTTTCCTGTCTCTAATATTACAGATATGTATCATGACATTCACCTTTAGGTCCTTCTCTTGTTCCCTATGTTTTAAGAAAACATAGGAAGTTCTTAAACACACAAAACTTGTTTGGAATTTTCCTCCAGTCTCTCTCACTTACTATTCATTTGTGCTTTCAACTCCATCTTTTTCAAAATGCTTTCTCTTGCTTTGCTAGTGGCCACATGTACGCCTTACAAGGTAGGTGTGAACTAATCACTACTGATTATTAATTACATGACAGATCCAGGGCTAGCATGGACATAGCTGTACCACAAATTCCTGTACTACAAACATGGTTCCAAAAATCTGCCTCCCCATTTCAGCCAGAAACTCACAGAAGGCAGAAGCTTTGTCATATTTGATGCTGGATCTTCAGGACTTCACAAGGTGCTTGATTACCTTGCGGAAATACACAAAAGTTTATCTTATCTGTGAAGGTAAATATCAATCTTGTGTGTTGTTAGATGCATCTAACCACATTTCTCCCTCTGCCTGATCCTAGATTTCTTAACAAATTATAATTCACAGTACACTATGTCCCTCCTAACTTTCAGCTTTAGAGGCCTTTGACTTCTAAATCCAGCTGGAGCAAGGCTTTTTCTTTGTTTAGTGATTGAGTTCAATTGGTGGACAATGCCTTGTTTAAAGCCAGAGAGGTCTGGAACTGAATCCTAGATTAACCACTTAACTATCTGTGTGATTTCAGGCATGCTCTTTTAACCTTTTGCAGTTAAGTTGCTTCCCAAGAAAATCAGAACAAGTGGTTTCCATATCATGGGGATACCCTGAACGTTATAAAAGAATTCTAATCTTTAATCTGCCTGTGTAACTCTCCAGATGGAGAAAATTATTATTCCACTAAAGCCACTTTAGTCTGGGAAGGGACTTTTTTTTTTTTTTTTTTTTTGAAGAAAAGCTATTGAAAATTTGCTTGGGATAATAGATAAAACCCTGAAAGAGGTTTGAATATGTAGAGAAACGTCTGTCAGGTAGACAAAGAATTGTTTGTTAAGAACAGTGAAAGAATAGGGCACAAAGGCCTGCAGCACGGCTCACTATGCTAATCCTCCACCTGCGGCACTGGCACCCCGGGTTCTAGTCCCGGTTGGGCCGCCAGTTCTGTCCCGATTGCTCCTCTTCCAGTCCAGCTCTCAGCTGTGGCCCGGGAAGGCAGTGGAGGATGCCCAAGTGCTTAGGCCCTGCACCCATATGGGAGACCAGGAGGAAGCACCTGGCTCCTGGCTTTAGATCAGCGCAGCAAGCCGGCCGCAGCACGCCGGCCGCAGCACACCGGCCACAGCATCCATTTGGGGGATGAACCAACGGAAAAGGAAGACCTTTCTCTGTCTCTCTCTCTCTAACTCTGCCTGTCAAAATAATATATAAATAAATAAATAAATAAAAGAATAGGGCACAAAAGAGGAAGCTAGAGGAAGAAAAGAGTTGGGAAATTGTGGATGAACTCTCTAAGACTCCCAAATTAAAAAAAAATATTTATTTGAAAGTCAGAGTTACAGAGAGAAAGAGACAAAGAGAAAGAAAGAGAGATCTTCTATTTGCTGGTTCAGTCCCCACATGGCACCAATAGCTGGAGCTGGGCCAGGCAAAAACCAGGAGCCAGGAGCTTCCTCTGGGTCTTCCATGTGGGCAACATGGGCCCAAAGATTTGGCCCATCTTCTGCTGCCTTTCCCAGGCTGTTACAGAGAGCTAGATCAGAGTAGAGCAGCCAACACTCAAATCAGTGACCATATGGGATTCTGGCCCAGTAGGGAATAGCTTTACTCACTGTGCGACAATACTAGCCATAAACCCCTCAATTTTGAATTACTCAGCAAGTATGGGATATATATTTTGAAGCATGTAGTAGTAGTATATTCTGTCACTTAATAAGCAGTCTATATATAATATATGTAGTTATTATTTAGAGTGCTGGCATTATTAGTAATCCAGTAGCATTAGTTAATCCTACTCGTTTGTATTCTTTAAACAAGAGAAAGAGGAGTACTTGGAATGTAGAAATATAGCTTTTGCTTCATCCAGACTAGTTTTTTATCTTTGCTTCTCTAGGAAGAATTTTCACTCATATCCTGATTTTTTTTTTTTTTTTTTTGCTCATAGCTGTCTATCAAGGGACATTCATTTACAGGTTTTTGAAAGGATGTGTACATTTTCATTGTTTTTGGAATGACAGTAGAATGGCCAAGTGATATAATATATTTATGTTTAACCTTTAATAAACTCCCAGGTTTCCAACATGACTATAATATTTTATATTCTTATTGACAATATTTGAGAGTTCCAGTTGCTCAGTATCCTTGTCAACACTTAGTATTATTAATCCTTCTAATTTTAGCCACTCTAAGAAGTATATAGAAGCATCATTGTAATTTTGATTTATGTTTTCTTGACTTCTAATGATGTTGAATTTCTTGCTTTGTTTGTCTTCTTTTGTCTTCTATTGATTCATTCCTTGAGCATTTTCCTTTGTGTTTCAATGTTGTCCCTACTATTATTCTGAGAAATTATTTCCACTGCACCTAAAATACTGGGTGCCAGAAATATACTTTATCATGTAACTCTTACAGGTTGGTGCTGATCTTTTGGATTTGTTGCTAGGTTTATACTATTCTTTTTATCTTTTATAGCTGAACTATGAAGAATAATTCCTTGAAAAGAATACATTTCTTCAACTGTGTGTTTCTGGAATATATCTACTAGAAAAGCAGAACATGGTAGGTACAGAAGGAATGTAAATGAGTGAGTAAACGGAAACTTCCAAAACTCCTAGTGGTCTGTTCATTAAGAACAAGCAGTATAAGCAGTGAAGGTTTTAGATACCAAAAATAAATGTAAAAGGTAATCTTACTTACCAACCCTTCAGGATCAAGCCTCAACTCATAATTTCTAACCAATAATGGTTTGTTTCTGGAGATCATTAAAATATCTTGACTCTACTTAGTGAACACACAGATCCCTTTTATCTATATGCATTGGAGCCCTGGGAAAGAGCCTTGTAAATCCACAAATGTAATGAATTCAGTATTCACTGATGAGTACTTTACTCCATCTTTCCAGGAAACAAGAAATATACAGACAGAATTTAGATTTTTTTTTTTTTTAACAGGCAGAGTGGATAGTGAGAGAGAGAGACAGAGAGAAAGGTCTTCCTTTGCCTTTGGTTCACCCTCCAATGGCTGCCGCGGCTGGCGCGCTGCAGCCGGCGCACCACGCTGATCTGAAGGCAGGAGCCAGGTGCTTCTCCTGGTCTCCCATGGGGTGCAGGGCCCAAGCACTCAGGCCATCCTCCACTGCCTTCCTGGGCCACAGCAGAGAGCTGGCCTGGAAGAGGGGCAACTGGGACAGAAGCCGGCACCCTGACCGGGACTAGAACCTGGTGTGCCGGCGCCACTAGGCGGAGGATTAGCCTACTGAGCCGTGGCGCCAGCCAAATTTGGATTTTAATACTTTATTCATGCCTATCCAAATGCACAATTTTAGTTACACAGAAAGGCTTATCAATACAAAGAACAACATCACATTGGATATGAGAAAGTAGAAACAAAATTTATTACAAAGAGTTAAGAGAGAAGTCAGGTTATCACTTTTTATTCCTTACAAGAGTTGAATTTATTTTGTCAATGAAGCCAATATGTGAAATAATATCCTAGGACAATATGTCAAAACACATTTGTGGATCTCTGTCTGTAGTACAATCATCTTATCTATCATTTAGAAGATTGAATTACAGATTTGGGTATTCTAACCTCAAGGGCTAAGCTTGTTCTATTACAGACTCACCTGGCAAAAATGGCTTTTATGAGCCTCTGATATGTTGGACATTTTGCATGCACTATAAGGACTCACCATCTATGAATCTCAAGGGCTTGGTTTTGGCTGGGCTTTGAAGCCTAGAATATTAGCATGAGCAATGCTGCCAGGGAACAACCACAGACCTGTGAATAGTCCAGATCAGTGGTGTGGAGTATGAAGGACCAAGGAAGCAGCCACGCTCAGCTGGGTGAAGTGAAGCAAAAGCACAAATAGGACGGCATCTGGATAGCAACATGAGATGAAGAGACCTGCACGGATCAGGATGCTTCCAGGCAGCCTCACTTCCAAGGTTGTAAGCTCTACTGCGCTCATAGAGGTAAGACCGGCATTAAATCACTCACTGAAATAAGATGTCAAATGTCTTAATTACATTCTCCCATCAGAATGAAAATAAATCCAAATATTGATAACCTGTATTCTCTGATAAAATCCGAACCTACCCAAATTCAGGGGGAGTCCCCTGCCAGGAATGAAATAATTCATTCACTATTGGGTTCACAATATTATCTAATAAATGTTACCAGGAGACAATGAGTTAAAAATATATTTCTCCTTGTAATGCTAAATTAATGAAATCAAAATAAATCAAAACAAAAAATAACATAATTTCCCCAATTTAATTGAGATGAATGTGTTCTATTTAATCTAGATTCACTTGTTGAAACAAATTTTGTCTCATCACTCACTTGAAATATTAAGGACCAGGAAAAGTTACTTTTTCTACTTTTAAAAATTCACATATGGGGCCAGCGCTGTGGTGTAGCAGGTAAAGCTGCTGCCTGCAGTGCCAACATCCCATATGGGCGCCGGTTCTGGTTGTGGCTGCTCCACTTCTGATCCAGCTCTCTGCTATGGCCTGAGAAAGCAGTGGAAGATGGTTCAACTCCTTGGGCCCCTGCATCTGCATGGCAGTTCTGAAGGAAGTTCCTTGTCTCCTGATTTTGGAATGGCAAAGCTCCAGCCATTGCAGCCAACTGGGGAGTGAACCAGTGGATGGAAGTCTTCTCTCTCTCTTTGCCTCTCCTCTATCTAACTCTGAATTTCAAATAAATAAATAAATCTTTTAAAAAAAGGTACACATAGGAGTGGGCATTTAGATTCATAGTTAGGGTGACTTTGTCTCATATCATAATACTTGGGTTTTATTCCCACAGCAGCTCCTTACTACAGGCTCCTGTCAGTGCAGACCCTGGGGAATGGCTTGAGTAATTGATGTGCCTGCTACACAGATCTAGATTATCTATCTATTGGCTCCAGCCCTAGGCCAGTCTCAGACACTATGGATATATGGGGAGTGTCTCTTTTCCTATCAAATAAATACAATTTTAAAATTAAAATAGAATAAGGAAAATATATGGACCTGACATTCAGGAATGCAATAAATCAGGATTTTTAATGCATTGGTATCCTAATTAAATCATCAAGAGTGATATAGAAATGGTATGTGTCTTTCATGAGAAAATAATAAAGTGAAATTATAATAAGTTGCTTGAGTTTAATAGATATGATTGCATTGAAACGTTTCTAGAGAGTGTTTTCTTTAGAAAGTTATTAAATCACTAAACTCTGTTGATTTTTCAAATTACATCATCAGATCATCTTAGAAACTGTTTGAGACTTTCATCACTCTGAATACAAGCCCAGTATTTTAAGCAGTTGTGAATAACTCGGTCATTTTGGGAATCTAAAAATGGTCTTACTTTTATGTCTCCCTCACATCT